>NC_069002.1:2336830-2341770 GCF_001194135.2 Octopus bimaculoides | reverse complement strand
CAAACACAAACACACACACACACACATACACGCACACACACACACACACACACATATATATATATATATATATATATATATATACACTTACACACGCTTGCACACACACAAATACACACACACATATATATATACGCTTATACAAAGCTTATAAATTGATTATTGTCTGCGTATTTGTGTGTGTATATGTGTGTGCGAGTATATGTATATGTATATATGTATACGCCAGTAATTATTATCTCTGTCCACTCTCCAGACAATACATATCTTATTTCGGTGTTTTTTTTCTTCTTCTTTTTCCGATATTATCGTCTCTCGTATTAAATCAAAAGAGGTGAGTAACGGAATAAATCTTAGAATGTCCTTTGATTCGGAAATATTATTTCTGCGTTATCAAATGCCTATATAGCAGTATCACAATCAACAACAATAACACTGACACACACACAAAACAGCAGCAGCTGCAACAACAACAACAACAACAACAACAACCATAAATATAACTACCACGTATAACCAATAACAACAAAACGACTCTCTAACACAAATAAGAGCACAACTAAAGACAAGAATCGCAACCAATTTCTACTGGTGAATATTTTTCCCTTTTGGTGGCTCTGAAACGATATAAATTATTATCATTATTATTATTATTATTATTATTATTATTATTATTATTATCATTATTATTATTATTACCATCATCATCATCATCATCATAGTCGTCGTCGTCTTTATTTTTATTCATAATATTATTAATGCCAGGGTTGTTATTGTTGTTGTTGTTCTGATTATTATCGTTCATAATATTAATAACAACAACCGCATTCAGAAATATATACATGAAACTATTAATGCAGAACTATCGGAATATCGGGACTGCTTGCAGAGTTGCAGACCAAAAGGATGAAAATATTATACGCACGAAGCAAACATGATAACTCTAGCTTTCATTAATATCTTGTGACTAGAATTTGCTAGATGGAAACTGTGAACAAACCCGTCATATGCAATTATCTCTCTCTCTCTCTGACTGTCTCTTGGTCTGTCTGTCTGTCTGTCTGTCTGTCTTTCTTTCTATCTATCTATCTATCTATCTATCTATCTCTTTCTCCCTGTCTGTCTCTCTCACTGTCTCTGTCTCCTTCCATCTCCTTATTCTCTTACTCCCTTCCTGTATGTTATCATCTTATTGATATATACCATTCTCATATTCCATGATTCCCCTCCCACTTTGTCGCTGATGTGGAATATCCCATGCTCGACGATATTCAAGAAGAAGAAGAAGAAGAAGAAGAAAAAGAAGAAGAAGAAGAAGAAGAAGAAGAAGAAGAAGAAGAAGAAGAAGAAGAAGAAGAAGAAGAAGAAGAAGAAGAAGAAGAAGAAGAAGAAGAAGAAGAAGAAGAAGAAGAAGAAAGGCGGAAAGAGGTCAGCCAGTGCTGGAAATGAACTTAGTGAGAACTGATCTTCGAATAAACAAAAACGAGCGCCACATTAATAACTTACTTAAGCGAAACCGTATGAAGTGTATTAAACAATACAAAATATTAAAAAAACACAACTTACTAAACAACACTAAGCTAGTATTGAAAGGTGGTGTTAAATGTATCCTTGGCTTCCTTATTATCTTTTATTCCCTTCACTTTGTTTTCAAAGACTTTCATTGCCTTTCTCTATTCTCATAATTAATCTGTCGTTTTGATAGACACACACAGAGAAAAAAAAAGAGTGGAGAAATATTAAATCACTTATGCTCATAATCTTTGTTTCACGATGTAAAAAAAAATTGTTTTATTCTAACTATAAAAGTGTTTGATAAGGCTAGTTAGAATCTATGCCAAGTAAAACATAGAAATTCTATAAAGCAGTCTATCGTAAACAAATATTTATTCATTACCGCACTTAAATGTATTCTATTTGCTTGCTTCAATCTATCGCATCGTTCTTAGCAACTTCTGTAATTCAGAAATTATATGATTGGTAATTGTGTCGCCAACTTTGTTGACTACTTTTCTATTCGCCCACTTGACGGGATTACTCATTTTTGCTAAATTACTGGACTGGAGCAACGGGAAATTAAGTGTTTTGCTCAAGAACACAACACGTCAGTTTGTCCAGGAATCGAAACCACAACTTTCTTATTATGAATCCAACCCCATACCACTAAGCCATCCGCCTCCGCTTCTTAGCTCATATGTGTCTTATTTCAGCATCAGGTTATACTGAAGTGGTATAAATATGAATATTTGATATTCATTTCTTTCTAAAATATGTTCTGCTTAAATTTGATTGAACAGTCTCTCGGCGGAAAATTGTCAGGTTTTTCGATCTTCAATCCCCATGATCTTAACTATTAGATAATGATGTAACAACGGATGGAAATCGAATTTCTTAGAGATATATTTAGATATCTTGAATATGAAGAAGCCATTCTGGGGAATTTAAATTTAAAAAAAAAAATTGAAGCCAAGTAGCATCTGTAATACAAAAGTAATGTATAGATGCACCATGAAAAAATAAGCATGCGATTATAAATGGTATAAAAACAGCATGGAACAATGAGATTGGGAATATAAAAAACACTATCGGAGAAAATCTGAAGGAAATGTCGGTAAACAAAAACGTAATATGTTTCCAAACGTTTGCGAAAATTTCAGTGAAAACAACTGACATAGCAGTTCCTATGTCAAGCAGAGTAATAAGGCAGAATATCATTCTGCAGGTAGAATAGTTATGAAGTAATCAAGCAAAGAAAAATGCGAGATTAGCAGTTTATAAAAAAAGAACCGTCCAGGAAATTCTGTAGAAAAAGAAAATTACGGAACGATGTAGAAAAGAATTACGACAAAGTAAGCGAAGCAATAAAGAAAAAAGGAAAGAAAATATTGAAAGGAGTATATGTTAAAAGTGTGAATGTATCCACTGATATTAACATAATGATAATGTAAAAAAGTAATGAAAAAAAATATGCCCTACCATTAGAACCTTAAATGGAAATACACATGATTCTAATACGCATGTTACAACAAAAACGTTGCTAAAGTAAAAAGGAAAATTAATAAAAAAATAACGATGCAGAAATCTAATGTAAATACTGTCGATTTCTGAAGAACAATGCAAAGAAAAATTTGTTTACTACAATTTAAAACTTTAAAAAAAAACATCGTCAGACCTTGAAAAATGGAAGGAGGAAAAAACAAAGAAGGTGAAATGTTAGTTGAAAATAAATAAAGAATTACGTTATACAAAAAGAAAACGAAATTAAAGAAAAAAAATGCACGAAAATCGTTAACTTGATAGTAAACAGATAGAAAATAGATTTGTTTTATTCAATGTTCGATATTTAAAGCAATAAAAGTGAAAACATGCGTTGTTAAAGGAAAATGAACGGATTAAAAGTTCAGTAGAATTCGTTTAAATGCATTTGTTTTTCTTGTCAATGGTTTTTAATGATTCATCTATCACTGCATAAAACCCCACGGCTTTGCTCTAAGACGCTGTTGCCTTTTGGTTGTTATTGCTGTTGTTGTATTTGTCGTCATTGTTGCTATTTTCGTTGCTATTAATGGTAGTGGATGGGGATGGGGTTGATGTAGAAGGGGTTGAGGAGGTGTTGGTGGTCGATACGATTGCTGGTGCTACTGTGTATCCACAGGACAAATGTAAGAGATCAGAATTGTCGTGACAATTGCGTCTTTACATGCGCTCATGTTGAAAGTTCTAAAACAAACATACATAAATGTATACACATATGCATACATACATGCATAGATAGAGAGACAAATAGATAGATAGATAGATAGATAGATAGATAGATAGATAGATAGATAGATAGATAGGTATAGCCATATGATCTTTCCGTGACTTGGTAGTAGTTTCAAGGGAACTGACAGACCAAAGAGTTACAATTACATTTCAGCTCAAATGGTTTTCGTCCTTTATTCGTGAAATGATTTTATTATTGTGTAACCTTAGATCTGTCCATATCCATTAGGCCAGTGATGAACGTAACCGACCCATCTTGCTTCAAACGTAATATACCTTATAATTACGTTGCGTAATTTGTACTTCGGTTTTTGTAACATACTAATTAAATGCGTGGGGTATTTGGAATTTCTTTCTATTGACAGTTTCCTAAAACTTTCCTCCAATACAACTTCTTCCTCTGTTTATACAACGCAATTATATAATGTGTCACTGAAGCTGTTGCAAGACTATTACTATCGAGTATCACAAAACATGATCAGATTGGCACCAAAAAACAAGTAGTGAAATTCATCACTGATATCACCACACCAAAGCCATTTGCGACAACACCACAGTATCTCAGGAGAAAGAGGGATGCCTTCAAGAAGAAGGTAAACAACGTCACCAAAAACAGAAATATCACCAACGCAAACACCAACAATAATTACACCACCACAGTTACATCCCTCACCAATTCAGATAACATAAGCAGTACCTACACCACCAGCACAAGCACCAGCAGCACTGCCACCAGCCATCATTCACTTCCAGTAAAATTCTGTTAACGATAAAATAAGTTGTAACTCAAAGAGAGCGAAGATTTTAAACAACATTAGATCAAAAGATTCCATTCGTTTAGGGAATGGAATTATATTTTAATTTTGTTTAACTTCGTTTACCCAAAACAATGTTTGTGCGTATGTGTGTATGCATGTATGTATGTATGTATGTATGTATGTATGTATGTACGTATGTACGTATGTATGTACGTATGTACGTATGTACGTATGTACGTACGTGTGTGTGTAGGTATATGTATGTAGGTAGTTATGTATGCATGTATATATACACACGTTGGCATGTTGAGTATATATACATACACTCACGCACACATATATAGGCATGCGCTCGTCTGCGTGTATGAGAGAATGTATGAATGGAAGCATCTATGTACTATATATATATATATATAT
>NC_069002.1:2334374-2335980 GCF_001194135.2 Octopus bimaculoides | reverse complement strand
CTACAGCATCGGCTGTCAAGCGATGTTGAGGGGGGGGGGAAACAGACACAAAAACATATACATATACATACATATTCATATACATTTAGGACGGGCTTCTTCCAGTTTCCGTCTACCAAATCCATTCATAAAGCTTTGGTCGGCCCGAAGCTATAGTAGAAGAGACTTGCCCAAGGTGCCACGCATTTTTACTGGGACTATGTTCTGATTACTCTCCCGTTCTAAAGACTGGCACAGGGAAATAGAATTGTGAAAAATATTGGTTTGAAATGCCAGCACAATGCTTGCCCTTTCGAAGTGGTCCAGGAAGTCGATTACATCAACCCCCGGTGTTCAGTGGATATTTTACATTATTACAATAAAAGTCAAAATCGATCCCGCCTTCATTTGAACTCATAATGTTGCTGTAAATACTGCCAAACTCCTTGTGCAGTGCGGTGGCGGCGATTTCGCCATCTCACTGCCTTATCGTTACAGACACTGCGACATCGTTAACTGATCTGAGCATGTAGCTTTCTTTATCCTGATCTTATAATTTGCTGTATATAAGCAGAGATATTATACAACACATTTCAGATATTTTCCTTCTACTTTTGGCCCAGAGCTTTTAAGGTTTTGTTGGCAACCATTCTAACTTATTTCTTATCTATTTAGACTTGCAGGTTAACAGCGATCTTTTCTTGTTTTTTTACACTTTTTCCCAGTATATTTGAAATGTTTATGAATTTTTTTTTCTTTTGATTATTTACAGCTTCAGTGTTTTTTTTATTCGTCTGTCCTAATCTGTTATATTATTGCTCTGTAATTAGCATCTCGGTTGTATTTTCTTGCTTCCTCGTATACAAAAAAACATTTCTTTCTATTATGGTCTCTTATCACTCTAATGCGATACCATTTACTTGTTTTTTAGCTAGTTTTCAATAGCTAAAACACCATTATTGGTATTTTGCTGTAGAACTTCAGTTTGGTTATCATGGCACACTTCCAATGTGGAGATGTATAATCTTTATGGTTATGATGTTTGTTATTATTACTGAACTTGAAGATTTGCTGCCACGCCGGAGAAACTATTTAGTGACATTCTAGCTGGCTCTATATTTCAAGTCCAAACTTCCCAGATATAGAATTTGTCTTTCATACTTTCGAGGTCGATAAAATAACTACCAGTATAAGCTGTCTTTCATAATTTTAGTACTTATGCCTCTAGAAGAACGATTATCATTATTGTTATTATGGCGGCGAGCTGGCAGAATGGTAACCACGCCGGAAAAAAAATGCTTAGAGGTATTTCGTTCGCATTTACGTATTGAGTTCATATTTCGCCGAGGTTGTCTTTGCTTTTCATTCTTTCGGAGTCGATAAAATAAATAACAGTCGAGTAGTTGGGTCTTTCTCCCACAAAATTTCAGGTATTCGGCCTATAGTAGTAGTGTTTCATGTTACGGATCTTGTAGAAGCGCTAGCATGCCAGACAAAATAGTTAGCGACATTTTAACTGGCTTCATGTTCTGAGCTCAAAATTCTTCAGGGTGACACCCTTACCCAAAATTTCAAGCTTTGCGCCTATAGTAGAAAGGATTATTATTATTATTATTATTATTATTAT
>NC_069002.1:2332262-2334364 GCF_001194135.2 Octopus bimaculoides | reverse complement strand
TTATTATTATTATTATTATTATTATTATTATTATTATTATCTTCTATATTAAAGGGCAAGTTGTCCGTCTGTCTGTGGATTGTGTGAACCAATTCTACTCCAACAATTTTCAACCGAATTTCACCAAATTTGACATGTGTGCTCGCTCTCTTTGACATAGGACGCTTTTTCTTATAATTTTACAGAATGGTGACAAAATGTACAACCATGAATCACTGAACAACATTTGGTCTAGTGATATACCAATTTGGTATATATTTAAACTTTCTTTTTCTTTTTCCATCTGTAATAATTATTTTTATTATCAACAATATTATACTATTAATATCATCATTATCATAATTAATTTATCATTACTATGTAACACGTTGAGGTATATTATCAATTCTTCCATGGTTAGGCATTCGTATGTTGACAACATAAGTTGAATCAACTGTACTACCTATATAATCGTTTAGAATCTGCGTCTTTATTATGTATTAGATTCCTGCTTTTGAAATGAAGGTCATGAATTTCATTTGAGTGACAAAATGAATTAAGCCAGCCTTGGAAAACAAGCATGGAAGTACCTAACGTTAATAAAGGTACGTAATGTTTTCAAGTAATATATAGTCACTTGTCTTTCTAATTTCTTCAAGGTATATATGTCTTTCTTAATAAACAAGTTGAGGCGGATGCAAGTAGTAAGTTAGCCACATTTCTGACATGCCATAATGTATATAATTCAATATCTAACTCAATGTATTTGCTTAGATTTCCAGCTAGATTCTGCACCATATTGTATTCCTTCAATGTTTCGATGTCGATTAGGAACACTATTGATATTTTCTCATGAAAAATGATATCTGGCTTATTATGTGCCAACTGGCGAACTGGTTTCTGGCTCCGGTACAACAATAGATATATACAGATATCTGTAACATGTAAATGTACGTGCATATATGTATGTGATTGTGCGTGTGCTTGTGTCTGTAAGCACTTTGCGATTCAAAGACATATGGAGATTAAAATACGCAATAGATTTTTTTCTTTGCGTAATCAGTAGAAACAAAGTCGCCAAGTTTTACAGATGAGTTTCGTAATTTTCGAAATGGACCTTGACAACATGTACACGAACATGTAGTGTCTCATGGAATATTATATTTGGATAATTATTTAGCTTCACATATGTGTGTAAGTGTGTTTGTGTGCGTGTATGAATATATGCGCTGTGTAAGTGTGTATTTGTGTGTATGTATGCATGTATATATGGGTGTGTGTATATGTGTGTGTGTTTATGTTACTTCTCAAACACATGTGGGCAGTAATATTTTTATCTTTTATTTTTTACATGTTACAGTAAATAGAGTGCGGCCACACTGGGGCACCACCCAAAAGAATTTTAGTGGGATTATCGACCACAGTTACATTTTTTGTTAAGTTTGATACTTATTGTATTTGTGCAGTTTGGCGAACCACTAAGTTACGAGACGTAAACACATCCACACTGGTTGTCAAGCGATGGTGGATGAGAAGCACATGCACAAAGACACACACAATCCCTCACATTCACATATATATATATATATATATATATAAAGAGAGAAGCTATGGTAGAAGACGTTTGCGTAAGGTGTCTTTGAGTGTAACTGAACCAGGAATCATGTGCTTGGGAAGCAAACTTCTTACCACACAGCAACACCTCTAATAACTGTGAGCTGATTACTGAGGACTACAAATGGGATTCAGAGAAATTACGGGGCTCTGATGTTGACTAAATTTGTGGAACTTAGAAAGAAAAAGACGGCGATTGGATTTTAAATAAACGAATACATAAGACATACATACAAAAATATATATAAATACATAGACTCAGATAGATAGATAGATAAATAGATAGATAGATAGATAGATAGATAGAGAGAGAGAGAGATAGAAAGATAGAGAGATGTATATTACACTTCATTGATTTTGTACGACTTGATGTTAAAAACAATGGACGATCGTAGCGGTATTTATAGATATACACACACACACACACACACGCACAAGGACGCAAACACATGCGCGCGCATATGTATTTATATGTATTAATATATGTATATATATATATATATATATAT
>NC_069002.1:2331101-2332218 GCF_001194135.2 Octopus bimaculoides | reverse complement strand
ATATATATAAGACAGTGTTTGTATATTAGGAAGTTCAGTTTGAGCCGAGAACGAAAACCAGATTGATGATTTTTGCCAACATGGACAGGAACACATTTTATTTCTTTCCAAGCGATGGTCTTGAGGATTACATAAAATATCCATACGTTTTTCAATAGGAAGCATAAATGAACGAGAAGATGACAACAACGAGCATATGAATGTCTACCTTTCATATTTTACTTATTAAAATGTTTTTTTATGTTACTAATAATTGTTATTGCTGCTGGTAGTGTTGTTCTTTGGTTTCATATCAGTCCTGATCGAACATAACTACTATCAAAGGCCACTGTTATCTTACACAGAGTAAGGTTGGGATTAAAGAGATTTAGTAGTTATTTCCGGAAGCTGTTTTGTTGGAGCATTCATTTAGTCTTATTTATTTAACTACCGAGTTGTAGTTGTCGGTGTTGTTATTGTTGTTGTTGTTGTTGTTGTTGTCAGTATTGAGTGGTTATGTATCTGCTACACTTGTTTGATTCACATTCTTTAGAATTTCCAACTAAATTTTCCGAAAGGTCTTCGTCAATTGTTGATCTTTAACATAATGTTATCAGCACCCGCCTCTTTCTCGTCCTCTCACCATCTCATCCTCCACCCTTACGTTTCTTCATATTCTTACACCCACGTATCCTCTTCCTCATACTTATCATCACCATCACCATCATCATCATCATCATCATCATCATCATCATCATCATCATCATCATCATCATCACCAGTATCATCATCATCATCGTCGTCATCGTCGTCGTCCTCGTCGTCATCAACATCATGGCCTTCATCATCACCAACACCGTCGTCGTTATTGTCGTCATATTTATCATCATCGACCCCGCAACTCCTCCTTCTCCTCCTCTTCCTCCGCATCATCATCATCACCTCCACTTTCATCAACACAAGTATAGACTCCATCAATATAATCTTTAACACCTCCTCCTCCTCCTCCTCCTCTGCGACCATTATCAACATCACCACCACCACCAACAACATTACCACCACCACTTCCGCTACCACGACGACGACCACCGCCACCACCACCACCACCACCACCACCACCACTACCACCACCGCCATC
>NC_069002.1:2325107-2331091 GCF_001194135.2 Octopus bimaculoides | reverse complement strand
GCTACCACGACGACGACCACCGCCACCACCACCACCACCACCACCACCACCACTACCACCACCGCCATCATCATGATCATCATCATCATCATCATCTCCTTTATCATTTTCCTTCCCATCGCCCCCGCCACCATTTTTGTACTCTTAGCTCTCATATCTTTCTTGTTAATCTCATTCCGCTTCACATTGTTCACTTAGCAATTTTATCGGAGTTTCATTTTGTTGTGTTAATTCATGTTGCTATTGTTATCGTGATAACTCGGCAGTGATTATTATTCTAATAATAACGTTGTTCATGATAATTAAGGAATAATTAAAGAATAATAAACACGATTTCTTATACGTATATCTCTCACACTACTACTACTACTACTACTACTACTACTACTACTACTACTACTACTACTACTACTAATAATAATAATAATAATAATAATAATAATAATAATAATAATAATAATAATAATATTTTAAAGCATTGACGTAACTCTTCACACACAAAGGTGAACAGTCAAGACGAAGAGCGTGATTCGATTGTAATAGATATTTTAAAGGTTGAACGATATTTTGACAGAAAGTCTGTCTTTGTCGAGTTCAAAATAAGAAGTGATAAAAATTCGAAATTATAGTAATTTAAATGTAAAGTATGAACGAAAGCAATCAGCGCCCAAACGTTGATGGAATGACATCATCAGTCTTTAAGTTTCAATCAACAGGCGGAAAGAAAAAGATGGAAAAATAAAGACAGAAACGACTTAAGAGGGCGTATTCTCTGAAAATATTCTGAATCTGCTTCACTTTCACTTTTCAGAATGCATGAGAAGAAATATGTTTGCGGGTTATTAACATTACGCCCTGGAGGAATGAAGAAATTGACCAGAGAATATGATCAAATTTATACTAAAAGTTTGATTAAATATTCTCCTTTTCCCGTTTTTTTTCCTCTTTCTTTCTGTCTTTTTTCTGTATTTTTTCCTTCCGCTCGTTAATTGAAACTTAAAGACTGATGATGCCGTTCCATCAACGTGTGGACGCTGGTTGCTCTCGTTCATACTTTACATTTAAATTTCTATAATTTTGAATTTCTCTCACTTCTTATTTTGAACTCGACAAAGACAGACTTTCTGTCGAAATATCGTCCAACCAATAAAATATCGATTACAATCGAATCGTGCTCTTCGTCTTGACTGTAACAACAAAAAACAACAACAATAATAATAATAATGATAATAATAATAATAACTGTCATCTGTTTGTATCGATACATCGATGATAATAATAATAATAATAATAATAATAATAATAATAATAATAATAATAATAATAATAATAATAATAATAATAATAATAATAATAATAAACCTCAACCTACCACACAGCCACGCCTGCACACACACATACACACACATATGTGTGTGTGTGTGTGTGTATGTGTATGTATGTTCGTATATGAATATGTATATATGATATTGAATGTTTGACGGAGAGCAAGAAGATCAGAATAACTGACAAGAATGGCTGGGAATCTCTAGGCTTCAAGGCTGAAATGTTTGTATGTATGAGTGTGTGTATGTATGTAAGTGGGTGCCTATGTGCGTGTGCGTACGTGTGTATGTTTGTGAATATACGTATGTATTCAGCCATTCTCCTCCCGGGAGCACATTTCCATACCAACACAATATACAATTTTAATAGTTCGATGTCCAGTTGTTATATTACTTTCCTCTATCAGTTCTGTATAGCAGGCATGTCTGTTTTTTTTTTTTACTTCCTTTTAAAGATTTATATGTTTCTTCATAACTGTCACGGGAAAATGGCCAAACATGTACACTTACTGATAGACATGAATAACATTGGTTAATATCGACTGTAAACCGGATGTTATGTATAGTTTTATCTTGTTGATGAAAATGTAGTCTTTTCACTATAACCGTTTTTTTAAAACTATTTTTTATACATATATTGGTGTTTCAATTATTTATCAATAAAACTACTGACTGTAGATGTAGCAGACGTCTGCAAGATAACCAAAGCTGCATTCAACCGATGTAATCATACAGATTTATTTCATGTATGATTCAAATTAATTTACGATATTAAATTGCTAAATAGCTGTCCTTATTTGAGACCATTAAATCACCCGCTGTGCTCTTCCCCCCTCTCTCTCTCACTTCATCTTCAACGATATTTACGTCTTTTACTCGCTCTTTATTTCGTTCCCTTTATCTCGTTCGCAATCTAACTGTCTCTGTCTCGCTCTCCTTTATCTCGGCGAATGTTGTTAGTTTACCATAGGATTCAAGCTCATACATACATACATACATACATACATACATACATACATATATGTATGCATGTATGTATGTAAAAATATATATATAGTATAGTAGTCTATAGTGTAGAAGGAAACCTGATAGAGACGGAAAGCATTCTTTTCTAAATTTCATACGTGAACCTCTTTACAAATACGACAAATTAATTCACGTGATCCTGTGAGAAAATAATATAATTATGGCGTGATTATAACAGTTGGACTACATTTTGCTCTTAATTAAAATATTTGCATACGCAAAGAACCGATTAAATTGACAAATATTTAATATTAATTTGCTTGCAGTATGAAAAAAGTTTGCAATTATGGGAATCAAAATTTATTTACATTTATTTGTCAGTTTTATCTTCGTAGGAAACTGACTTCGGCCGTTTCATTTACTGTGGACGAAACCCTGACAAACATATCCTACGGCTGTTATTTCTGCTGTAGGTGATGATAATGATAATGACGATGGTGATGACGACGACGACGACGATGATGATGGTGGTGGTAGCCATGAAGAATTGGAGGATTAACAAGATATATCTGCAGGTCAACCATAGCAGAGCAACAGTTTTATCCTCAAAGGCTTTCCAAGCATAACTATCGTGCGCATTGATATCACATTCATTCCTGTATGACTTTCTCCCATTCTCTAACGCAACAATAGCCACATCGAGTGAAAGAATCGAATGACAGAACTCAACTAAAGACTAGTGCAGTAGCGTGCACCTGGCTGATATCCGCTATTTCTAAATCCAGGCTTTACGCTAGAATACGTGCCAATGAGGGACCCTAATTACGATCGCTCCACCTACTATAAAAAGCAGCATAATAATTTCCCTCAAGCCACAAAATACTATCGTATAACGATTAATAGGTGCAATGAACAATGTAATGCTAGTTACAAAGAAAAAGACCGGCTCCCCTTGATCGTTACTCAATCAGGGCTAACATGGATTCATAAAAGCAACATCAATAGCAGAAAAATACAACAACAACAACAACAACAAAAGCTGTAAGAACAACGTTAGCAACAATAAAGCACTTGTTTACAGTTATTTCATTTCACTGGTGTAATTAAAGCGCCTGCAAGAATGCATGCCGTTGATGAAAACACTACTTCCGCAATATAACTCTGACGCCTGTGTGTAGTTAAATGCAATTATTATTAAAATTGAAGATATTATTATATTAAACAACAGAATTAATAGGCTATTTCAGTCCAGATGTAATTAAAAAGAGGAATTGAGTTGGAATAATGTTAAATGAAAAATGGAAATGTGTGAGAAAAGCTTCGTTCGTACAGATATATAAATTATTGATTTTTATCCGCGTTTTAGCTGGTTCATTACCCTATGTGGAGTATTTTGGGTCTGTTACTTTTATATTATTTCTTCGTTTTCTTTTTTTTTTTGCTTTTTAGCCTCTTCGCTTTCCTTTTTTTCCTTTATGCGTGTGCATGCCTTTGTGTACGCGAGAGCGTACGCGTGAAAATAAGAAAGCCAAGATAAGCAGTTAATTACCAGTATGTGCGAATGTGTAATTGTGTGCCTGTGTGTGAATGTATGTACGTATGTATATATAAATATATATACATATATGTATATATATATATATGTGTGTGTGTGTGTGTGTGTGTGTGTGTGTGTGTGTATAAGTGTATATGTATGTAAATGTATATATGTGTGTTAATATCTATATATATATATACATATAATATATATATATATATATAGTGACACATAGATAGATAGGTTAAAAACATATGTACGTGTGCATGTATGTATGATCAGTCGTTTTCGATAAATTTTAGCCCGTTGATGCGAAAACATTCCTGAATTTGGAAACTAGTTTTAATCCTGGACATAAAAATAGCAGCTAATAATTAAAAAAGTTTTATTGCATTTAAGCAATCCGGACTGACAAATAAATGGGAAAATATAATGAAACATTTAAAGCTCCTCCCACGGTGAGCAGATAACTGTATCACGCTATTGCCTCTCAAGGCGTGTGCCCAGCTTAGGGGAATTATCTAGAAGGATCTTTCAAAAATACATTCAGTGCCTAGAATATTTACTGCCATGACATTGATAATATAGCTATGACGACAACAGATTTAGCATAAATCTTCATATTTTAACTTCATAGCATATTCTATCGAAAAATGGAAACGATAGTTGCACCATGTATAAGATTCTGGTTAAATGCTAAATTCTGAGACACATAAGACTTGAAATAAAGAACTACCAATTCAACGCCTGTGTTTTTTTTTTTTCACTTTATTTTTTTGAAGTTATTGTCGTGAAAGACTGTATTCGGAAATGAACTACCTGTATATAATAGGGCCAGGTGAACACATATATAGTGAGAATTTAAGTACTTGGGTCGAATTGTTCAACTAAAACCTTCAAAGCTGTGCCCCAGGATGACCGCAATCCAATGAACAAGAAAAGTAAAAGGTAAAAATATATATGCGAACATACTCACTAAAAGAAGCATCATACGATTTATATAATACCATTATTTTACTTGTATATATGCCGCCTAATTTTATATTTCTTTTGGCTTTCATACACTTCATAAAATTCATTTTGATTCTCATGATAGGATTTACATAAAAACGTTATTTTACACGTACACTTATACCGTCTAATTGTATTTTACTTTTGGTTTTCATGTTTCATAAAATTTATTTTCGTTCTCATATTTATTTCGCTTTCTTCATTTAATGTTTTATGTTTTTACGTACAATATTTTTACTATATTAAATAGAATTACAGACAAGTAATTGTTAATAAATAAATTACTCCGTTTATGGACGCAATATGGATAGTGTTACAGTGTCGTCAAAAATGTTTCACAACAAACATATTTTTATTAGATCTTCGCTGATATATATACATACATTCGCATACATACACGCACATTTGCATATATATAGGAAGGTAGATATGGAAGGCGAAGAAAGAAACAGACAGACAAACATAAATATAGGTACATTGCTAAATATGTAGATATAGATGTAATTGATATCCCCAACCTTCCGAATCCTTTTACACGGTTTATCAAACCTAGACTGCTTCAATAATTGTGTAACTCTGAGAGGGGAATATCCTGAATAAAATTTTATGCAACCGATCCTCCTCTAGTTTTTTTTTTTACCCAAGGCCAAGAACAGTTCAACACACCCTCGTAGTATGTGTGTATACCCCCGGGGAAATAGTAAGCCATGCAGTGCATGCGTTGCATACATACGACCTTCGCCTCTCAAATATAATTATGTGCAGCCTCATTCTGCTTTGTTTATTTTAATTTATAATGAATCATATAATGGCCCACGATGTGATGTGTTTAATACTTATTCATTTTTTTCTTCTATTAAGTTATGTCATATATAATTTTTCTTGTTAAACTTCCATCATGAAAATTATATACATTCGGCTGAAATTTTTAATTGGAAAATTTTGTGGCGTAATAAAGTTTAAGATGAAAAGCTTTCATAAATTTATGGTTGATGGTCCCATAAATGTAACGGGAAAGCAAGCCGGTAAGAAATTTAACATACATATACACACACTCATATATATATATCTCTTTTAAATGTTTTACTGTTAAAGTATATAATTTTGCTGAAAAATTAATTATTTTAGATACTTTTGTCAAGGAA
>NC_069002.1:2321663-2325097 GCF_001194135.2 Octopus bimaculoides | reverse complement strand
TATATATATATATATATATATATATATGTAAACGCACACATATATATATATCTCTTTTAAATGTTTTACTGTTAAAGTATATAATTTTGCTGAAAAATTAATTATTTTAGATACTTTTGTCAAGGAAATTTCTCATGTGACCATCCATGATATGTAGTTAAGCTAGTATCCTGTTTGAAAACACCCTAAACCCGCAGTCGTATGATAGTTAGATATTTAAACTGTGCCCTTCACTTTTCTTACAGAAATCGATCCGTTTCCGTTTTTAAAGCTGTGGTGTAATATTTCAAGAATAAAAATGTGTCTAGATATAGCAGCTCTACCATCCAAGTCAATTCAATCCGAGCATTTCAATGTTGTCAGATTTTATCTTTGCATTTTCTTCTAAGAGAGACGTTGTGACTGGAAGAAATCTTTTAAGTTTCTAACCAGTCCAACAGCCATACATAGCTTATGCCAAGTTGGGTCCTCTTAAAATCACTAAGAAAAGAAAAATAAATATGCGTCGAAGAAAAATGATGTCATCTTAATCCCTTCTAATATTTTACACAACTGGCTACATGTCCCGATTTCAGTTCCCTTTGCAGGGATTTGCTGCTGCTGAAATCCAGTTCGGCTCTATTCCACCCGACAAATATATGACTATGATCACTCTATCCATCTGCTGCTTGCAGTCGTAATGGTTCCATGAGATTTTCCCAAACCATTCATTTTCCGACTACTTTACCTTCCCATAGTGCAGTTACTGAGAAAACTAGGTAATCTTGCCGAAAACATTTGCCACTTGAAGAAGACGCAAATACACACACGAATAAAACCCGCCTTGCAATTGCTGATTAGGAACAGCCTCTTTAACCTCTTTATGGCGGTGCCCTACAGATAATGCACGTTAAATGCGATCTGCAAATATATGTCTATAAATTAATTTCTTATTTAAATTTCACAATGTATTATTCAAATGTGTCATAATTCAGTATTCATACGGTCGTGATTCATCAATATTTACACGGCTTGGTGTAGTTTATAAATGTTCCAAAGGTTGTCTGTCGACAATATCAGACGTGAGGAATAACCTCATAAGTTGTCAACTATTGACCTTCTGTTGTATTCAGTAATGATAAGATTCTAAAATATAACCTGAATATATAAATATTGAATAATTTACGTTACGTTTATGTATTCATAAAATATAAAAGCATACTCTCTCTAGCGTTATCTATCATTTTCTTTCGGGAATTTCAACAATATAAATTGATTTCTCATTCTATCTGTTTGTCTCTCTCTTTCTCTGTTATTCTCTCTCTTTTTCTGTCTTTTCCCCTCTCCCTCCCCTTATCTCTATCTTTCTTTCTCACACAGACGCAGTCTGTATATATGTGTATATGTATGGAGTAATTATAGTTACAAGTAGAGGTCAAGTTCTGCAAAGAGCAGGGAACCACCATGTACGCATGTATGCCTGTATGTATATCTGTATATCTGTATGTATACATACATATTTATGTATGCATGTATGCATACATAGGTATATATATATATATATATATATATATATATAATTATATATATACATATACATAGACATTATGTTTTAGGTAATAACAGCCAGACTATAAAGCTCTAGACCAAGGAGACTGTCCATGACGTAAACCAGAAAATTACACGTAATAAATAACCATTTACACTACACAAATACATGTTACAGGTCAGTGCAAAACGTTATCATCTCTCATTTTTCACATATTCATGTTAATGTAACGTAAAAATATTCAAGATAAAAGGGAACACATTCGCTATACAAATTTTCTTCGTCTGTTACATAATCGAAGAATATTTGATTCAAGTTAACGTGAAAATTCCTGAAGCAAAATAAAAGAGAGATTGTTCGTTTTACTTATTTAAGTGGTCAATATTTGAATATACTCTGTTCTATTAAATAGTTGGTATTCATACTTGTGGGATATTTTGTTTAGATAAACGTCTCTTCCTGTATTTGTAAATACGTGGTGTGTATTTGAGTGTATTCAGAAAAATGTTACAATAATCATGACCACTACCTGAAAAATATTATGTTGCTTAAACAGATGTTTGTCGGCAATAAAGGGGTTCAATATTCGAATACATCCTTTACACGAAGATATTATGCACAGCAGTATATAAAATGTGTTCAGATGTTGCAAACAACTATACATCTACAGCGTAGATTGTGTGAGAACATGTAGTCTTCATGCATATATTTAGTGTGTGTGATCTATCTATCTATCTATTTATCTATCTATCCATCTATCTATCTATTTATCTATCTATCTATCCATCTATCTATCTATTTATCTATCTATCTATCTATTTATCTATCTATCTATCTATCTATCTATCTATCTATCTATCTATCTATCTATCTATCTATCTATCTATTTATCTATCTATCTATCTATCTATCTATCTATCTATCTATCTATCTATCTGTCTGTCTGTCTGTCTGTCTGTCTGTCTATCTGTCTGTCTGTCTGTCTGTCTTTCTATTTGTATGTCTGGCTGTCTGTTTGTCTGTCTGTCTATCTGTCTATCTGTCTGTCTGCCTGTCTGGCTGTCTATCTGTCTGTCTGGAGGCCGAGATTGAAGCCAATGGCGATTTTATTGAATTAATTTACTCTTTAGAGTTTCAAGATATTTGTATATAATTTTGGTAAATATATCTCTCAAAATGAGATGTCAGTGTTATTTACATTTTTGCGTAATTTAGACGACAATATATTCACTACACTCTGTTTATGTGGATATATATTATATCTATGAATATATATATATATATATATATATATATATATATATATATATATATATATATATAATATATATATATTCATAGATAGATAGATAGACTGACAGATAGATAGAACTGAAGAATTATATTTTCGGTTTATATTTCGTATTTCCCCACTTCATTTGGCTTTGGCTTTTTCATGATCGTCATCTCGAAGCCAAGGCAACGCTTTTATTACAATCTAACATTTCGAAATAAAAGAACAAAGTGTAACCAATCAAATACCACCAGCTAAAATGGCTGTTAATAAGCTGCTAAACTTTATACAAATACCTGTAACATAGACAGCGACCAACACAATCAACAAGTAAATGCTTTTAAAACGTACGCCAACTCCATGTCACATCCATTTAATTATAAATGCCGGCAGATTGTGGTTTGGTGTAATGCCACTGCAACTGCTGCTGTTGATGCTGCTGTAGCTACTGCTGTTACTGCTGTTGTCGATGCCGTATTCTATAAACAAGTATTTAACCCTATTTCACTGAATCAGATATTTGATTATACTAATTGCGCACAGATTCTGCGACTAACGTCTTTCATTATTTCAGTTCTATATATATATATATATGTGTGTTTGTGTGTGTGTGTATAAATATCTGTGTATATA
>NC_069002.1:2319031-2321499 GCF_001194135.2 Octopus bimaculoides | reverse complement strand
ATATATATATATATAGAGAGAGAGAGAGAGAGAGAGAGAGAGATGGGGGGAGGCGTGTGCGTGCGTGCTTGTGTACGTCTGTGTGAGTTTGTGTGTGTATGTGAGAGGGCTAGAGGAGATATAGAAAAAAGAAGGAAACAACAAGAGAAAAAAGAGGAAACTATGAAATGAAGGTGCATTAAGTCACACACGCACGCTCACACACACAGACATACAACGACAAAAATTTATATAATGAATGCGCGGCCGTTCACTATTATAATTGCATGTGAAAACACGCACTTATACTGATACAACTTAGGTGAATTGAATATTCTAAGAAAACAACGAATTCTAACTGTACTTTGGATGAAACATATTTATTCTCAAACTACACACACATCCATAAAGACATACTTACATATTTATACAGATATAAGAGCGTTGTAGTTCGCTTGAAGCATCGTAGTATAAAAGTATAAAATGAAGGAATGAGGAAATAGAAAGCGCGTCTAACAATTCAATAAGTTTTGCATAAAAACCTTTATATTTCAGGTGTAATCGTCTATCTTCAGAAGAAAGTATTCCAAGAAATGAGTGTTTGCATCGGAATCGTTATTACATATTTTTATACATTTACACACAAACAAACACACACACATATAGGAGCGATAGAAAAGTACTAGGCTTTAAAAAGGGAACTCTGGCGATCGATCTGTTCGACTAAAAATCGTCAAGGCAGTGCCACATGGGCGCAGCAAAATGACTAAAACGAGTAAAAGACGAACTCTAAAAACCATGTATATAAACTCAATATATAGATTCAATGGGCCCCCGCTGGCTGGCGCGTTCATATGAAGATTCCTTCATTATATATGACGCGGGAGAAATAAATAAGAAAAAACGATATCCGTTTTTTAAATATTAAAAATCTCACCAGAACACGACAACGTTCATTACTCACAGCAATTAAAGAATTTATGGACCAAGTACGATGAATTGTGTTTATGTTTGTCAGTATAATCTCTTTGTTAATGTAACTCAATTGATATGTATTAAATGTTTATGTTGCTGTTATTTGTTATCGAGTTATCGAATTATATAGTGGAGAAGTTGTCGCAGCCGTTCTAGATTTTTCTTTTCATTTTGTATATTTTTGTGATTTTGTTGTTCTGTTTTGCGTCAGTCTGCGAATGGAATCCATTTACAATCTCATTGTATACAATCACAATAAACTGAAATAAATTGAATTGCGTGTATACACAGGCATAGAATAATGAACACTTATATATCAGGACATATACACACATATCATTCATATATATATATATATATATATATATATATATATATATATGTATGTATGTATGTATGTATAGGCACACATAAGGACACAAACACGCGCACGCACATATATTAAGATGGACATGTGCGTACGTCTCTTTCAATGTATCTATATGTATCATATGAATCATATATGTCTCCACATATTAATCTTAGGTAAGTATATATACATGTATATGTCTACAACATTTATGCGTGTGTGTGTGTGTAAGTCGTCTTATTCCAGAAATACGTAGCCCATTAATAAATTAACTATACGTGCATTAGCCTATATATATTTACGTATATATATATATATATATATATATATATATATATATATATATATATATATATATATATATATATATATATATATATATATATATATATATATATATGCATATACATTCATGTAGAGGTATAAATGCACCTATTTAAATGTGTGTATGTGAGTATGTGTGTATGTGTGTATGTGTATGTGTGTATGTGTGTGTGTATGTGTATGTGTGTGTCAGTGTGTATGTGTGCCAACTCATACATCGTGACACAGACATTTAATATATAAGAATTCATTGTTAATAACAATACCTGGCGAAACTATTGTTATACGTCGATTTTCTTTCAAACACACACACACACACACACACACACACACACACACACAGGTACACACACATACACACACACACACACACATGCACACACAATCAAACACTCATGCACACACGCACGTACACATACATTTTACATTTGGACAAATACATCTACACACACGTACACAAACACGCAACAATAACTACAAAAACAATAATATGACGAACAAGAAATAGAATAGCAGCATTTAATTACACCATCGAGAAAATAGGTAAATACTCTTTACAATTCGACGAAATAAGCAGAATAAAAAAGCAAATATATTTCTATATCAAGTGTTAAAACATCTTTGGATAAAATTGATTAAAAGATATCAATTCAGACTAATGGTCTGCACAGATAAAAAAAAAAAACATATACACATACTTAATTACATATTTGTGTATACACATAGATATACATATTTACACACTTACGCATACACACACACGCACATGTACATATATGCGTACTTGCTCGTGGTGACATATAGATATGTAAGTATATACATATATATATATATATATATA
>NC_069002.1:2317045-2318710 GCF_001194135.2 Octopus bimaculoides | reverse complement strand
ATATATATATATATATATATATATATATATATATATATAAAGAGAGAGAGAGAGAGAGAGACAGACAGACAGACAGACAGACAGACAGAGAGATGTGTGTGTATACATTTATATTTATGGGTATAGACAGAGAGAGAAAGGTTGGAGAGAGATTATGGCCGGTGAATAATGGTTGAGGGAAAAAAGCAGCCTCTCCGCCCTCAATAAGGCAACGAATATGGTTCAATGTGAATAATCATGGAAGTTTAAATGCCTACATTTATTAGGAGTTAAGGTATAAATTGAATGACGTCTGTACACGTGTTTTAATATATAAACACAGATATACATATACACATATGCTCACAGAAAATTATACACACACACATACATAACCATATATACATGTAAACACACATTCCCACGAACACATACACACTCACACAAACACAAACACTCGTACATACTCACACACATTCACTAGTTTGTGTGACTGACAATTAATCAGGTCATATTTGTATGCATCTGAACACATAGGAGCCACCACCAAGGTGGGCCCGACTCCTTTCAATGGTCAGGATCTAACAGAACGAAACACTTGTTTGGCGGGTGTTCATTCTCTGAAGATTTCCCGTGTTTTCCGCTCACCCCATAGAGTCTTCCGCTTAATTTCGAAATGATGCAACATGGTTATTTGCAATGAAATCAAGATACATGATATGGTTCAACGGTACGACTAGGACTTCCATATCGAAATTCCGTATGCATATACTCTTGTATTGACGAGTTGTATGTTTATGTATGTCTGCGTCAGGTTTATGCTTGCCTGTGATGTATGTCATATGCATTGCTCTCACGAGAATGAAATGGCTGACGTGAAATTCTATACAATTGTATTTAATCTATTATAATATCGTTTGAAATCGGGTCGATAAATGAAATTTGAAACAAACTGAGAAAAGAAGCAAGATTAACAAGAAAAACATTTAAAGAAATGCAAAATAGAGAGGGTTGGACGGGAAGAACGTAGAAAAAGAAGAAATTGTGGAAAGAATGAAGAAAAGATAAAGAAAAGACAGAATAGCGATTGGTATTACAAAAACAAAAAAAAAAACAAAAGAATTCTTTAAAATCATATCGATAACGGTATAAGGAATACGTATATATAAAGAAACAAATATCAATAAAATTAAAAGAAAACATGAACAAGACGCAAGACATTTGGACAGAGTAGGAAAGAAAACGAAAAGGCGGGCGAGAGGGTAAGACAGAGAAAGAGAGAAATGGAAAGAGGGAGAGAGAGAGAGAGAGTGAGAATCGGGTAATGAAGACAGGTAGGGAAAGAAAGTGATCAGAAGGAGTGGTGAGCACTTTAGAGTAACAGGAAACAATGGCGTATTTCGGTCCTTTACCTGATTCAATAAAGAAATCGATGTATTTATTGGGAATATTTAGTTATTTTTTTATATGGAACACGGTTCACCAGCCCACTGATATTTTCTCCCCCTCTCTGGTTCTCTCTACATCTCAGTATCTTTACTAGCTTCTTTCTCTCTCTCTGTCTCTCTCTCTCTCTCTCTCTCTCTCAAACTCTCGCTCTCTCTAACTCTCTCTCGCACTCTCATCCCGCTGCGTATACACACACACGCGCGCGCGCGCACACACATATATATATATATATATTAT
>NC_069002.1:2313310-2316831 GCF_001194135.2 Octopus bimaculoides | reverse complement strand
TCCAATACATATATTCGTTTGGATGTATGTGTACGTACAGTTAGTTTATTTCCTATAAGTATATGTTCAGGTGCATACATAAAATAGCAATGTAGCACAAAACAGATCGACATCAATAAATTGATATAAATATATATATATATATATATATATATATATATGTGTGTGTGAGTGTGTGTGTGTGTGTGTGTGTGTGTGTGTGTATGTGTGTGTGTGTGTGTGTGCTACTGCGACATATTGTCTTTGTTGTTCTGTTTGTCTTTATGCAATGTTTCTTAAATTCAATATCACTTTATACATTTTTATCCACATTATTCTGTGTTTTGAGATATATATGTATAGGTAAATAGATATACATACACACAGACATATAAACTAACTATATTTTTAGGTAGCATATCTATTTCAAATATCAATTGTACCTACCCATTAATATTTAAATTTGAAAATTGCCCCGAAGCAATGATATACAATGTATAAGCAGCTATTATTCTCTTCAAAACAATTCACTATTGCAACTCTGTCTGCATTTGAAAGATATGCAGAGCTACAGTAGACTGCATGATCTCCCACAGAGAAACTTGTGTTCACAGACGCACATATACACAATCAGACGCAATTAAGAATTTCCTTTATATATATATATATACATATATATCAGGTGTCTCTCACTCTTTCCCTGCACATGTATGGATGAATATATGTCTATATACATCTATGTGTATACACTTACATACATACACACACACATATGTATATATACATATATATAAGCGTGCTAGAATGAAAAATGCAGGCGCAGAGTGCTAGAATATTTTCAAGTGTTGAATCTGGTGGAGTACAGGACAAGAAAGAAAATACTTAAATTATTGTTCCCGATGTTAGAATCTATAACATAAATTTCGGAAAGTGTTCATCAAAAAGCTTATGCCTTGCTTTGTCTTTATATGGTTTTGCATATTGTTGCAATTTTTTTTTTTTTTGTAATTAAATAGCTTCTATTTAAGAATTTCTATTTAGTATTATATTATTTTACTAATATATTTTCTTAGCAAAACTCATTATCCAAAGATTTTAAATCACGTATATTGCGTTAAAATTAAATGCACGTACAACATATGTAGTTCAAAAATTAGAGTAAAAGAGCTAAAAGGATTCAGAAACAAAAGAATTAATTTCTTTATAGTATACATTATCAGATAACAAAGTCTTTTCTATTTACAGTGAAAAGAATATTTCAAACAATGAAAGCTATTTAGCAAATTGAGTGCAAAATGTAGAAATGACTTTTTAGCTTTTTGAAAAAAACTTAGGGGTTATGATATTTTATCAATTTTGCTTAAATTGCTATTATGCGATTTTTTAAATATAGAAAGCACTAAATTTGTAGTAATAAATTTTTAATGTGTAAACATGCAGACAAATTCTCGTTTCACTAAAATTGAAAATAGATGCCCACTAAAAAAAAAAGATACATAAAAGGAGATTTATTACTATTTTAGCTTTCAAATTGTAACTCAGCCACCAATATTTTAAGCATATTTTCGTGTTCTCTACTTTTCCAGTCTTAAGTACTGCTTGTTCTGTATTTCACCAGGTTCAATACTTATGAATATTCTAGCATTCTGCGCCCGCTTATTACGTTCTAGTTCACTTTTCCTAGGCAACGATACTATTACTATAATTAATTATATTCATTTCTCAGGAAAGCTGCACTGCTTGAATATTCATATAGTGCTCGGATGACATCGATGAGGTCTTTGTCGAAATTGTAATTCTTCATCACCTGCCATATCTCAACGTACGAAACATGGTCAAATGTCTTTTTGAAGTCGATGAAGTTGCAAAAGTAAGAAGAAATATTACTCACAAATGTCGATCCCTGAAAATGCCCACACTAATTAAATCATGAGACAAATTAGTAAAGAATGCTCTGAATAGGAAATTTAGGGAGGAAATAACGGAATCCAATGAGCTTAGATACGATATCTAAGAAAATGATCAAACTGCTTTAATAAGCAGCCGTAATATTGCACTTAAATATCTTCGGCAGTAGTGTAGGAATACGAAGTGGCAATTATGATGATTTCATGGTAATTTGAATGAAATTGAAGTTTAAACGACGTCAAATATACAAAATGCGTTTCGTTTTATCGCAGCACATTAATCACAATTAAATATATTCCACAGTAGCAACAACAACAAGTGTGTTTTCGAAAATCCGCCAAATCTAAAATTCTATGAAATTCATGAACCTGCCTACCATAATTTCCTGTCTAATTCTATCACTTAGGTTTATAGAAAACGAAATTCATAAATTTCAATGCAAAGAAGCTAGTGGAAAAGTCAAAATATAAATATATTATTGCTTATATCTATACATATACATATATATATATATATATATATATATATATATATACATCTATATTTCTACATGGATATGAATGATTATATATATATGTGTGTGTATATATGTCCATGAACGAAAGAAATGGTTAACAATAACTCCGTAGAGTTTGCGTATAGCTTTACAAGAAATTTAAGAATGAAAACATGCGTGAAGGCATATATGGGCAAAAATAATAATATTACTCCATACGAGCAGATAAATATGCATCAATGATTAATGCATGCATTCCATATCTTAAGAGAGGTTACGCGTATGTATATTAAGGTATATATTTTTTCAGGTTTCTAAAAACAAACCGAAAACTGTTGATAAATTTGCAACATATAGGCAATAAATATTAATCAATTTGAATCTAAAAATTACAGTGCATTTCTATATACCTTTTATTAATAAATATTCCATGCATTCGAACGGAAGGCGGATGCAAGTTTAATTGCATACAAATATAAATTGTGTATGTAGGTATTAACGTACGTACGTCTCCATGCACACACACAAATACACACACACACACATATATGTATACAGATATAGAAATATATACATATATATATATATATATATATATATATATAAGTACTTATGTATGGCAATATAGATGGACAAATACATATAAAATTAATGAGAAAGCTGACAAAGATTACTTTAAATTAAATTTTCGGGACAAAAAACGTCCTTAGAGAAATAAAGTTTAAAATGCTTTAATCCAATGTTGAAAGCTAACGTGCAGAATGAATCTTTACAGTCTATATATTTACCTACCTACTTATACATCTACCTATCTCTAGCTATTTATCTGTTATCTATCTGTGTATCTGATAGATACACAGATTTATTAACACACGTATATATCAATATCTTTATTAATACAAGTATATATCGATATCTCTTTCGTTGTATCTCTGCGTGTGTGTGCGTGTGTGTGTGTGTGTGTGTGTGTGTATGTGTGTGTGCGTGTGTGCTTATGTATCTATATATATTTAAATATTTTGGACTAATTGTATATGTCGATTAGTGTGTTGAAGTGTTGAATAGAGCAGTGGTATTTCAGTGGTATTACATCTTGATAATGTATTTGTGTGTGTGTGTGTGTGCGTATATATATATA
>NC_069002.1:2310970-2313300 GCF_001194135.2 Octopus bimaculoides | reverse complement strand
TATATATATATATATATATATATATATATATATTATACATTTATATATATGTGTGTATTTATGTACTTATATATATATATATGTATGTGTATGTGTGTGTGCGTACGTGTGTATGTGTGGGTATGACTGCACGTATGTATATATGTATAAGTGATCTGTATTATATCAATATAATACAAATTATCATATCGGTATACTTGAGTATACTGACATCCTCAACTCCAAAAGGATGTGAGGCAAAGGTGACCTCGGTGGAATTTGGACTCAAAATGTGAACGCGAACGTAATGCTGCGAGGTATTTTGTACGACGTGCCAATATTTCTGAAAGCTAACCATCTGAAGTGATTGTCAGCTTACCGGCTTAAATGGGTAGTGAGGAATAAAAAACAAAGAAGTTATTGACGATATACATGGAGTAACGAAAGCGGAAAACTATCAACAAGAGCTTTGAGTAAGGAACCGATTAGGCTGAGCAAATATGAATATAGGACATTTACTTCATTTCAAAAATGTACGCTAGAGACAAACAAACAGAGGATATGTTTCTCTTATGACAGTTCTTTTCAATAAATTCAATCTATGGTTTAGCTCATAACAAAACGGTTTCAACATAAAACAACAGCGTTGTGGCAATATATAAATTCGTGCATCAAAACAAAAGAAAATTCAAAAGCGAGGAATTCCCATTCGTATGACGAGTTATAATGATAATGTGGAGCTAACCCACTAAAAATATTCCCCTCCTACGTTGAAGAGCGCTAGAACGAATCACTATATATGTATGTGTGTATGCATTTATATATATATATATATGTATGTGTGTATGCATTTATATATGTATATCTATATATAGACAGGTACACACACACATATTTTATGTATGCGGGTGAAAATGTGAGTTTAAGCATGGATTTACTCACTTGAACATCGATGTATATGCATCGATGTATATGCATACAAGCATATATACAAGTATATATACATACATATATGTATGTGTGTATGTGTGTTTCCTGATAAACTCGAGGCCGCTGAATTCACAAATGAAATTCATTTTGATCTATTACGTCAGGATTTTTTCAGAAGCTCATTTTTGAAACAATTCCCGGATTATCTTCACTTCTAAGGATAAATTCGACTTCATCAAATACAGGCCGGTATATGGAGCTCGACATAGCTCTGAAACAGCTTTTCAATATCATTTAAAGTAAACGCAACCACAAAAGGGAAAGCAAAAGTTATGATTTAAGAATCTTCAGTAAATAAAGAAGCAACAATCTTGAGTGTCTTTTACTATATTCAATGCAGCCAGTTTTAAATTTCCTGAAAATGACAGAAATTTTCTTTATACAATTATTTGCGAATAAACAACATATTTCTCTGGCCCTTGACGTCATACATATTTCATATTCGTGGAATTTGAGGACAAATATCTCTTAAATATAGAAATGTATTAGTCTTCAACTTTGTAGTGTGAGAGAACTTAAGTTTGCCCGATTTGAGGAGTCACAGATGATGTCGCTATTGCAGGACGTGCAATGTTTGGAGACCATGTCAGGCGTTGAAGCATAGAATGCTTTTGCTTCAGTTATAACCACTTTCCTTGGAAACGGGAAGTCATCAAATTATGAGAAACTTGTACAGACCCTGTTAACCAGTTTCCGTGCACTGGGATGTAACATGAGTGTAAAAATGCAGTTCCAGCACAGTTATGTGGACCAATTCCCTGAAATTTGACCAAAGTAATTTTGAAATCAACATACCAGTTTAGTCTAAATCTAGTGAAAAACAAACTAAGCAGAAATTTTGTTCAAAGTGATTCCCCTCTGTAATAAACTGCGCTTGTAAATCTGTTTTATTCTGTTCTATAAGGTAATATTCCTATTAAATTTTTCCTTATTTTTTGGTGGAATTTCTTATTTACATATATTTTCGAATTTAAGCAAATAGCTTCTTCTTGTTATTGTAAAGCGGTTATTTGTAATGTTGTTCTCGCTGTTGCTCTTGAAGTATACATTTTATATTGTTTATAGTTTTCTTTTTTTCTATTAGAGATCAAAAGAAAAAAAATATATATTGCTTTTCTTTATCCAAATGACAAATATCATTTAACATAAACATAAACACAAACAAAACACCAAATCTGAAACGACACATGCCCACATACACGCATGAATACAAACACGCACAGTCACACCCGCACAGGCAACCCTACACATGCGACCCCACACATGCGACCCCACACCGTTATTACAAGATACCTGCATAAAAGTATGCATTCATATGTATATGTATCTATAGCTATATATATATATATATATATATATAT
>NC_069002.1:2309194-2310551 GCF_001194135.2 Octopus bimaculoides | reverse complement strand
ATATATATATATATATATATATATATATATATATATATATAGGTATACTTGTATGCATATACATACAGGTTCCCGCGCTCGCACAAATACTTGCGCATCACCCCATTACATTAACTCTTCTACTAAAGAAACAACATCTTTTGATGTATCTTTTTGATTGCCTCTATCTTATATTCTTTCTTAATTTCTGTCTTCATGTTGTGCCATCCCTTCAAGAAATAAATAATACATGATCATCTGAACGTTATACAAGTTTTTGCTTGTTATTTTACTTATCTTCTTATTTATAAAAAAAAACAAACTTGTCTATCTTTTGAACGTAAGCAAGGGCCGTACGCATCGTTAACTCTACTAGACATAGCAGTCAATGTGTCACGTCGCATTCATAGCGGTGTTCCGAATATCAGAATTTTTTCCGGACACTAGTAGGCAGATGTGATTGACAAGACCATCAGGATTTATGACCACTTTGACAGCCAGATTTACTTTCAAAATAACAGAGGATTGCAGGAAGAAAGCTAGTAACGCATGATGTATTATGCACAGAGGAAGAAGATCTAAAAGAAGTGAATTTCTTTTAAATAGCAAGGATAAATCATAAGAAAACCTGTCATACGATTTCCCAGTCATCGATAAGTGAAATGTTGAGTATATTCAATATTGCAGTCAAGAATAGAATTAGTTATAATACAAAGAAATGAAAAGTAGATCTTTACTCATGTGATACAGTTTGAAATTTAATATCAAGTAAGCAATTTCCCAGGCTACTCCACATGCTACTCCATACATTTCCATTCTTCTTGTTACACAGGAGTGTGGTATAATATCCTGTGCTTTACGATAGTCAATCCATGCCATGCTCAGGTATATGTCTTTTCTTTCATTTCCTGATATTTAGATTATCGATTAACAGCTGATTTTTCATTCCCCATCTTCTCCTTCGGCACCTTCTCTGTTCCATAAGTAGCAGTCCACTCTCTTCATAGTATCTATCAGTTCACCAGCCAAAATGCTTAGCAATAGTCTCAACGTTAGCGGAAGACACGTTATTGGTAGAAAGTTAGCTGCAGCATAGCCCTTTCCAGGATACTTGACACTTAACACTGTCTTCCCTTTGTCATCCGGCTGGGTATTTCGCATTCCTGCAAGCTCTCATCTAGCTGTTGTGCTGTTCTATTATTTATATTATTCTGGTTGTGGGTTTGAGGTTAGAATCATGTTTCGTCACATGGATCCGGGTTCAGCCCCACTGAAATTGAAAGAATCCCATCGTATACACACACACACACACACACACACACAAACACACACACACACACCACCACACACACACTCACATATATGTAATTATATATAT
>NC_069002.1:2303602-2308320 GCF_001194135.2 Octopus bimaculoides | reverse complement strand
TATATATATGTATATATATATGTGTGTGTGTGTGTGTGTGTGTGTGTGTGTGTGTGTGTGTGTGTGCGTGTGCGTGTGTGTACGAGTGTGTATGTGTAGTCCCTCTTAGCGTGAGGAATTCATGTATAGTAATGCCCTTATATAAATAAATATGTTTATATTTATATATATATATATTGTATGTGTGTGTGTGTGTGTGTGTGAGGTTATGGATAAATGCCTAGGGAGAGAGAGGTTATGTTGAAATTAAAATTTAGATAGGGGTCTTTAAAATGTAGTCTCCAAACCTTCTTTTGTGTATGCTACTAGCAGTATGCCTTGAGAGCAAGTTCACCAACAATGGCTACCAGGCGTCATCCATGGTACTGCACTTTAGTCGCAGAAACTCAGTATGGAATTGCTCGGAGCACGTTTAGTATATTTTGAATACTTGATTGGGAATATAATGTGTACTGTAAACTTGATTTAGATAGATAAATAGATAGACACTAAACACACACAGGCACTCTCCTTAAGCAAATATGAAAGGAGGGTTGAACGTCTTCTGCACACATGAAAATAAATATTCATTTATAGGAGCGAAGACTGCTCAAAATTTATAAAGATAAATGAAACATATTTCATATTGTAATACCGTAACTAGCATTGCCCTCCAGTAGGTGACATTCATCACATTTCTATTCCAAATACTACTCACGTCTCATGAATTATTCATGAAACAAATTCTTACATATACAAAAGTAGTACCACTACTTTTCGTTTTTCTTTTCTTCATTTTCCTTCGTCTTTTTTTGTCTTTTCTTTTTTCCCCGATTTGCTTATTTTTTTTGTTCTCCATCTCTCGTTTTCAATTCCTCCATGTACCGTATATTTGTTTCGTAATACAAAGCATGTAAAGATAATTTCTTTTATTATATTTGATAATAAATAAACTACTTACGTGTGTACATTAATACAAACAATTAACTTTATACCCTCCTTTTCGTTTCCTCTTTTATCGTAATATGTTTTCTGGGATGATACTTTAAGGGGCTTTTTTGTGAGTACTACCTTATTAATTGCATCCATATATTTTGACTTAATATCATACATATTTATATATACAAAGAATTAAATTTAGCACTACGCAACTTTGTAGTAATCCTTTTATCATTATTGCTGAAATATATATATATATATATATATATAAATCCCTAGAAAACGAAGAATATGCACAAAAAACAACAACGTTGGGACGCGGTACATGTAAAGTATTAGCACATGCTCAGGGAATGAAAGAAATGTGGTTTCACATACATTTAGATGTATACATATGTGTGTGTTTCTGTGTGCGAGTGCGTGTGTGTAGTGTGTTTCTGTGTGTGTGTGTGTGCGTGTGTGTGTTCTTGTGTGTGTCACTTTATAGGAATGAGTCTACAGGGCTGTTTACGTCAGTACGTATTTCACATATATTTGTGTATTGCGAATACCGCTTTTATTTTCAATACACTTCTTACCGTCTGACCGCTTATAACAGGCATTTATTTCAAAGGCTAAATTCTAAACGATGGAAAAAAATGGATGACACAGAGAACAAAGACAAATAATTGTTTTCTTAAAAAAATAATACAACTTCTAAACGGAATGTTTACATATTTCCAATTCATTGTTAATAAAAAGATCAGACTTGAAATGAACTCTTTTGAATTAAAATGTACTTAAATATATTAAAAATAAACACACACACACCAAAACCACCAAGTGAACGCTGCAATAAAGGAACTAACACATTAGTTATCTTAAAATAGTTGTGAGACTTTAAAATGGAGGAAAAGTAAAATATCCACCGAACGGGACAATATCAAAGATATAGACTTCACTGATTTACATTATTTTGTGTTCATTGTTTGTTTTTGTTAAAACACTTATGACAATATATCCGTTAAGACTCTATAATGGTCTAAATGCTATTTATTTTCGATTGACGTAGATTGCGTTTTAATGGCATTTTATTCCTACACGCAAAGATACGCACACACACACACACACAGACATTCACGTACATACACACACACATACGTACATATACAAACGCTTGACATACACAACCAGAAACACACATACACAGACACACACACACACACACACACACACACACACATATATATATATATATATGTATATATAGAGACAGACATGCATATACACACATATATTTGTATATATGTATACATACATATATATATGTTTATGTATAAATGCAAGAATAAATGTGCGTATATATATATATATATATATATGTGTGTGTGTATGTGTGTGTGTATGTGTGTGTGTGTGTGTATGTGTACATAATAGACCTGTACATATATATAAATATAAAGATGAATATAGATATAAAAAACACGCATGTACATCCGAACGCATACACACAAACACGCATATATATATATATATATATATATATATATATTCATGCATACGTAGGTATGTATATATTTAATTATATAGTGGGTGCGACTGTGAATGTGTGCGTTAGTTTCCTTTATCAAATAACAACATCGATTTAAAAGCAGAGAAAATAGTTGAAAGCCTAACGTTCTGATATCAGATATTTTAATCTTGTATGTTAAGTTCCAAATATATTCTCTTTGTTGAAATAGCGTAGGAGAAGAAAATAATAACTTTTTCCATTTATTTTCAGAAGAGTGAAAAAAAAAATATAAATTTCTTTTATTATTTTATAAACATTCACGTAAATGCAGATTTGGCGAGGATTCTGTACATGCTTTTTCTTTTGTTGCGATTAATGTTGTTATTGTTGTTATTGTTGTTGTTGTTGTTGTTGTTGTTGTTGTTGTTGTTGTTCTTCTTCTTCTTCTTCTTCTTCTTCTTCTTCTTCTTCTTCTTCTTCTTCTTCTTCTTCTTCTTCTTCATCTTCTTCTTCTTCCTTTTCTACTACTACTACTACTACTACTACTACTACTACTACTACTACTACTACTACTACTACTACTACTTCCCTTTTTATTTTCGCTTCTCTGCATGTGTTATTAATCCTTCTTTGACCCACGTAACTCTCAGAACCGGCCAGTAACGAACTCTCTTAAGATTTCTCTTTAATTATCAATATATTGTCTCATATTTTACCGCCTTTCAAAAGGAGAACTTACGTCTTTAATCCTTGCTGGTCAGGCGACAACATAGATCATTCATTGAATGTCTACATAGTAACACTAAGACAGTTAGAGGTAGAATTAGAGAGGCAGAGAAGAAGGAGCATATGACAGGGTAGATAAGGGTGGTGAGCCGTCAGAAACATTAGCACGCCGGGCTTAGTGGGCTTTAGCCTATCGTAACGCTCTGAATACAAATTCCAGCGAGGTTGGCTTTGCCTTTCAGCTTTTTGGGATCGATACAATAGGTTCCAGTCGTGTACTGGGGTTGATGCGATCACTTTTCACTCTCACACGAAATTTCTGGCCTTGTAAAAAAATTTGAAAGCATTTAAGAGGGTAGGTATAGAAGAATTATACAAGTATGTAATTTGACCTGCTTAATTGTATTCTAGCGTAATAAATAATTTTCTTTCGAAAACCAGTTTATATGTCATCCTTGTGTTATGCCACCAACACATTCGATAAAATTTAAATTATAATTATTGCATTTTGGCACAATTTCCTGGTATTACCAATGATGCAACGTTTTCCTTCCAATACTCTTCTTCATATGACAGGAAACACTCCAATATTACTGAGCTAAACGTCCTATTCAACAAATAAATTGTGAACAACTGCAGAGCTTTGTTCGTAGATAAGAATTCTGGTATTGATACTCTATTTGCTGTTGCTGGAAGGCATGTCTATATATTAGCACTGTTTGTGTAAATTTACGATCAAACTCATTCCATTGTAACTGTTTTATCTTCCTTAGTTGAGGGGTGTCTCTAAATACAGTCAAGAACGTGTCATTCCAGTCTTAATGTTAATAAAAGTTGTATGAACGTGAAGTGAATGCTATGCTTATCAATCTGATCGACTACCTGAAGGTTCTTTAAACGTTGGTATCTACAAGTATCTGAAGTTGATTGAAGAGACTCTCATTCTTGCATGTATGATGTTTTAAAATATAGATGCTATTTTAGGCCCAAGGCTACCAATTTATAAAGGAGTTGTAGGTCGTAATCATTGACCCTTGTACATAACTGTTACTTCATTTTATTAACCTCGAGATCATGAAAAGCAAGCTTCTCTCCAATATTATTACAACACTCAACGTGAAATTGCCGTGTGCCAATATTTGTCACCAATATATAAAAGAGTAATGTGTGTATTTACCAAGTTGTTGGTCATATATCGGCACCAAGAGAGCTGGTACCTTACGTCACACTTTTGCACCAAACTAACTGATATTTTGTAAGTAGGAACGTCACCTTTATAGAGAATAATTTTGAACCCTGCGGCATTTATTGATAATCTAAAGGAAACTGGATAAGTAAATGGCCAGATACTTCTGCTAGCTGTATATATATTCGAGGGGGGTTAATTTAAATATCTTTGCAAGTAAGTCTACTTCACCAAATTTAAATATCCAAGGAAATTAGAGAACGAACCTAACACTGTATTCTCTTATGGGCATACATTTGTAGAACTGGAGAAGAATGGCGTATGCGAATCGCATGACATTTTTGATCAAAGTGATATGTATGTGTGTGTATGTGTGTATACATATATATATATATA
>NC_069002.1:2296481-2302809 GCF_001194135.2 Octopus bimaculoides | reverse complement strand
ATATATATATATATATATATATATATATATATATATATATATAATTATACAGGCATAGATGAAGCTACAGGAAAACATCAAGAAGTAGACTCGGTTACTGTACAGCAATATAAATATTCATGTTGCTTAGCACCGATAATATCTTCATATACTGCAGACTCGAGATATCTTGCTTCATCGAAATCTAAGTACGTATATGAGTGTATAAAATATATCCATATAATTGAGTAATAGTTGTGGCTCTTCTGGCATTCATAAACCTATATATTTATCAGAATAAAGATATTTTATAATCTTTTGCCGCGCAACTTTTACATATATTTGATGAACGCGGACATTGATTTTTGTAATAAGTCTTGTGCAGATAAGGCACTTAAACACACAGACACCCTCCTGCACACACAAACACATTCTCACACACACTCGCGCGCACATAGAGACTTACATATATGTGTATATATAGGGTAGAGACAGAGAAGTGGGAACGTGTACGTGTATATGTATATATACGTACAATATATGTATGGTGTGTATGTATATATATATATATCTATATCTATATCTATCTATCTATCTATCTATCTATCTATTCATCTCTCTATATATATACATATATATATATACATACATACATACATATATATATATATATATATATATATATATATATATATATATATATATATATATATATATAGGTAGATATATGTTCATGCTTATCTATACCTATATCTATCTATATACATACATATATGCATATATCGATATATATATATATATATACACATACAAACAGACACCCACACGTCATGCAGACACTCTTACACAGGCGTGCGTGTATCTATGTGTTCGTGTATACACTTGTCATTCTGATTAAAGGAGGTGTCACTGTCTTTGCAAATATCTTTGGTGAAGATAATTTAATGCAAATATACATAGCAAATACTTTTCAAATTATGTTTACAAAAACTCATTTATCATTGAATCAACAAAGACAGAACGTTTGACCTGATCGATAAAAATATTGGTAAAAACATACAAGTTATAAGCCAACCGTTTGTGCCTTATCTTTATTTGACCCTTCGCTCAATTGACCAACATGATAATACTAAGATGACAGCCATTTACCAAGAGATATCCGAAACTCACAAACTTTCCTATTAGCACGAGATATCGCCTAGTAACCAAATTGTAGGAGAATGGTCAACGTAATGTAATTATTCTAAATAATTTGATTTTCTTGAGTTCTAGGAATCTTAAGGATAGTTACCCGATTTCCATGCTCTTTGAGTGTCTCTACAGTATTCCTCTAACCGTACGCCGGTCGGTGGAGGGTTCAAGTCAAACAACTTAAAATGAGAGGCTATTCGATTACTTTGACCCGTGCCGTTGTTCGTAATTCATTTTATCGATAGTGAGTAGTTGAAACGCGAAGTTGCCTTGGGCGAGATTTAAACACACAACATGAAATCGCGGAAGAAATACCACTAAACATTTTCTCCGACATACTTACGATTCATCTGGTTTGCCGCCTTGTATTACGGAATAGGAGAATCCGAACAGTTTTAAAATAAATAACTTGCAGACTACTGTATATATACATGACTGGTCTGGCTTCCGTCTCAAATGTATGTTTTGCCAGATTGTTCATGAAGGTCATTAGAGGTTTGTAAAACATATGGTGGACTCTGCTATTGTTTGTTGACATATATAGAAGCCCTTCTATAACAAGAGAACAGAAAACGCTTTGAATATCTTGCCTGTACACGTGAGCTCTTCATTTAATTCCTCAACTACGATGAGCAGTTGTTTGTTTTTTTGTTTTTTACCAAAAACATGACGAGGAACATCGACTGCGCCTGAAATATTTGATTAAAGGGAAGAGCTAATCAATAATGTTTTTCAACTGAAGTCCTGAGTATATTCCTGTTTGATTTCTGTTTTGCATTTAAAATGTTTTTATTGTTTTCGGTGTTGTAGAATTCTTAAAATTCATAATTACTTTTGGTAATAAGTGTTAATGTCTGGATATCTACTCTACTAAAAATTAAGAAATAAGTAAATAAGTGCAAAGATGTACTTCTAAAGTCATAAATTTTTTGAAAAAATTCAACAGCACCCGCAATAATGTTTTAGGAACCAATAACAAACTTTAAATATTTAAATAATTTCAATCATTTTTAATATGATTTTTATTCAATAGGTTCGATTTAGTCCAGTGGTTTTTTTTTATCTCTTTGATGTGGTGCCAGGGTGAAGATCAAAGAAAATATTTCTGAAGCACTTTGCATTGGAATTTCTTTTTAACAAAAATAAAATCCGTTTCAATATTTGAAATTTAGAAAGCTGTCGTGCTATTTCTTTTTTTAATTGCCTATAACACAATTTAGTATAACAGGTTTGACAACATAGTCAAATATATGTACGAATTTAACAAAATATTTAAATTATATTTTTAATCTTTTTAGCACATAAATACAACCCAGAAGAATACGAATGCACAGGGCAGAGAAATACGAGACAACTGCGCTGAAATGTTGGTTTTAGGGGAGGGTTGAGCCGATTACATGAACTTAAGTGTTCAACTGCTTAAGTCGTTCTTCCGGGTTAGGAAGCCTTATTTTTCTTTTTTACGAAGGTTTTGTTTGCATTTGCGGGTACTGAATGAAAATTTATCAATTGTGTCTATATTTAAGTATCAAAATATTTGTCACTTCCCTTGTAAGTAGGATTCATTACTGAAAATTGATTCGTTATTTATATTTTTGAAACAGAATAATTCTACGAGGTGGAAGTGGCGAATAACAATGTTCAACGTCTGCTTTTAGTTCTATGACATTTATGTTTGTGTTTGTTAGTTTTTGTGCTTATCTCCCACCTCTGCTTCCCAGCGCTGGAGTATTTACATCAACGTAACATAGCGGTTCGGTAAATGGACTGATAAAATAAGTACTAGGCGCACAAAGTACAGGTGTCTTTAAATATGTGTGTGTGTCTGTGTTGTATGTATGTGTGTATGTATGTATGTATGTATGTATATATATATATATATATATATATATATATGGAGAGAGATGTATATAGTGGGTGTATAGACATGACATTCATTTACTCGTAAGTAAACATGTGTATGTTCGTATGCATGCATACATGTGTTTATGTATATATGCGTATGTGTTTGTGTGCGATTTTATGAACTGCGTAGGTTTGCAAATACCAAAAATATAGGCTGTTAGATCTTAATACTCTTTGCTGATATGCTGGCGCTGAAATTTTCTTTAACCTTAGATTAAACAACAACGACGACAATAATTTAAAGAACCAGAACAACAAAACTCCCAAATGGTCCGACAGAATTAAAGATTCATGTAGCAGTATTGAGCAAAATTCTCCGTATGTATCTGGGGAAAACTATTCCAGTGCAATGCTACAAACCAAACTTTGTAATATAATGATATCTAGCTGCTGTTACCAATCATAATGTCAGAGGTGATGCTGCTTTGTTACTATAGTTGTTAACTTTCTTTGTATAGCTATTGTCATTGTTGTTGTAGTATTCGTTCTCGTTTTTTGTTGTTATTGTTGAAGGTGGTTTACTTAGTTATATTTAACGTTGCTTATCCTCGAGGAAGCCACGTATCTCTCGTGCCTTTTATATCTAGACCGAGAATATCAAATTTCTTCTTCAATCATTCTGCTTTCTCAGCCATCAAATTCAAATGGAGATTATGTTAATTAGGGACTGGTTTATCTCTCGCTATTATAAGGTTTGACATCGAAAGAGAGGTGCATTCTTACCCTGTTTACGTGGAACAATGTACTGGATTCTCAACATATTCTAAGTTGTGGCGATATATATTAACTCTACACAGAAGGAAGGATTGAGTTACCCGAACAACATGGCAATTATTCGTATACACACGCACTCACACGCACACAGACACAAACATATACACACACACAAATACGCATGCATATGTGTGTGTATTCATACATACATATATATATATATAGCATTGTATACATATATATATATATACATATATACATATGAATAGATATATATAGTTGTATTTCGGGATGGTCATTTTGGAGCCAAATAAACACACGCACTATATATTCGTTCTTCACGCGTTTACTACTGTTCTTATTCTGACTCATTTCCATTGTCCGGAAATCTTTCGTCACACAGTTGTGACCTCCTCTATGTGTATTCATTAAATTTAGCGTCGATTTGTGTGTTTAATTCTGGCTAGGGTTACCTCATCAATGTTTCGGTCATTTGTATTTAAAAATCATCGCTTCAAATCGGAGAATATATATTATTATTATTATATATTATTCTACAGTTATTATTATACTATGAGCCTTCCATAATAACTTTCTTTCCGTAACTTAGAAAGCTTTTCCGGTTTGTTTACAAATATCATATGTAGTATTACACAGTTGAAGTAAATATACATTTAATTTCTCTGAAATTGGTGGGTAAACGTTTGGCTCAATCGGGTGCGCAAAGAAGCGTGTTAGCGATGATTTGTGTGTTCGATTCTGGCTAGGATCAGCTCATCATTTAATTTAATTTATAATTGTCATTTCAAATCGGAGAATATATATGATATATTATTATACAGCTCTCTCTCTCTCTCTCTCTCTCTCTGTATAATTGGAGGATATATATTTTTATGATATATCATTATGCAGTTATATGTGTGTGTGTATATATATATATATATATACATACATGTTTGTGTGTGCTTGTATATGCATGTACATACATTGATATGTTTGGACTCAAACATATGAATACTAACACATGCTGAAATATTCTCACATATACTATTTTTATATACATACATAAAAACACTATGTATGTATATTTAGGCATATATGCATACCTATTTATCCACTCGTGTTGCATATAAAATGATTAAATGATTAAAAAAAAAAAAACTATTTCTTTGAATCCTCTAAAAATATCTCTCCGCAGATCTCTTTTATGCATGACCAGTTTCTGTACATCCAATTCTACAATTATTGTCAATGTACATCATTCACGTTATTCTTATATTTATATATATCGTTTTATTTCATTTATTCAAATCCAACTCCCGCATCCATTATCCGTCATCACTCTAACGAAAGGATCCAATGCACCGTTTCAAGGATTCCATTAGTTCAACAGTCAAAAATACCGAATACAGATATTCTTCCATCAATCAAAATATGGAAGCCTATGTTTAGTTACGGATTTTAGACATATTATAGTTCATAAGAGGTTTCTAAGTTGGTGCTGGGAGGTGCTACAATACTGTATTAATGGTTGTAGTACTATTTTAGTACATCTTGCGATATCTTTTTTTATATATATAAATTTTTATTGGGAATTTGTTTTTCATGTTCTTTGGCATTATGCTGTCTCTATATCTCACAATGTATCTATCAGTCTAGATGTCTCTTGATCTATCGCTCTATCTAAAATTCCCTATATAAAATCTATATAACAAAGACACACAAACCTATGTATGTATGTATACATACATATACATATATATATATATATATATATATATATATATGTGTGTGTGTGTGTGTGTGTGTGTGTGTGTGTGTGTGTGTGTGTGTGTGTGTGTGTGTGTGTGTGTGTGCGTGCGTTTTTCAGTGTGACTGTGTGTGTGTGTGTCTGATTGTGTGTGCGTGTGTGAGTGTGTACAAACGATATTGGCAGAGATATTTAGATAAGTAAATAGATACAGAGATAGATAAATATATAGACACAGTAATAGTAAGAGCTGAAGAGATTGAAAATGAGGGAGAGAGAGTGAATGAGAGAGAGAGAGGGAGAGGGAGAGGGAATTTACTGGGCTCCTCTTCTATAAAGACTATTTACTCTCCAAATCTTAGAATGATTACATGATGTGAATATACATGATTACATGTGGATATACATGTGAATATACATTCATTTCATGTATTTATTGATTTATGTTTTACACACTGGTTTCTATCTTGGATTAAGAAGTTAAAAGAAAACAAATAATTATGACTACTACTTATTTTTTTATTTGTTTTAGTCATTAGACTGTGGCCATGCTGGAACACCGCCTTTAGTCGAGCAAATCGACCCAGGACTTATTCTGTGTAAGCCTAATACTCATTCCATCGGTCTGTAATTAATAATTAATAATTTTACCAAAAAGATTTGTAGAGGTAAAAGTAGATATTTATGAAAAACATGAACGAAAATGCTATTTTCTTAAAATTGGGTACATTTTCATTTTCCTTTTACATGTTTCGGTTTTTGAAAAACCTTATCAAAAATAGGTACTAA
>NC_069002.1:2292501-2295916 GCF_001194135.2 Octopus bimaculoides | reverse complement strand
ATATATATATATATATATAGTCGGAATCTTAAGAAGTAAACAAGTGTGAGTAGATATTCTATATGCCCATTACATTACGCCATTAGACGCAATTTTATCAGTACTATCTCTCTCTCTCTTTCTCTCTCTCCCTCGCGCTTTACATCTATACATATGTACATATATACATGCATACCGTATATATACATACACCCAAATTACTAATAAGTATAAATGTATAAATTCATATATAACACATCATTCAACATCAAACACCTATTCCATTTTCTAGACCCACGCAGCCACCATCAGTGTTTTCCCTTCCCCTTCTTCATTTCTAACTTACATGTTGTTCCTTATAGCTGTTATTCCCAACACTTTCATCACACAAACGAATACTGTGGGTATATATTTTTTTTTAATCCTAGTCACGTGCACTGTCTTACACACATATATACGCAGAAAATACTGTCAGTATTTCTGTTTATCTTACATTCTCCACGCCTACGAGTTGCGCAGTAAAACAGATCCAAGCGAAATGCACTTCCGTTCGACAGCGACTCCTTCGCTTCAATAGGTAATCACCAACGTTCAATGGCGCATATCTATATTTGCTGTGAACACACATACGCACAACATATACGCATTCGCATGCACACACCGAGAACAGAACACTTATGAACAAACACCATCTGATGCACATACACAAACATTTCTGTGATTGGTTTATGTTTTCCGAACAGCATCATCATCACTTTAGGCAAATAGCACTACACTAACATTAGCAATTATCTCCACCATCATCGCCAGTGCACCACGGCACACACGATGACGAAGATGAGCATAATCGTTTTAAATATCACTACCACAACCAGTACTACCGCTGGCACCACCACCATTGATATCATATTCCTCCTCCAACTCTACAATGTCGTCATCATCTACATCGTCAACATCATTTCCGTAATTATCAACATCGCTATCGCCATCATCATCGTCATCATCATCATCGTCGTCGTCGTCGTCATCATCATCATAATCGTTGTCATCGTCAACATCATCTCATCACCAACAGCAACAACATCTTCATCAACATCACTTATTTATCCTTCCACTTTTTTCCACATCAACATTTGTCTGTAGCCATCAACCGCATCAGTTTCATTTCCGTTTGCAACATCAAACGTCATGTCTGCTACCAATATCAACAAACTAATGGTAGATTTATATGGCCCAGCCATTGGCTAAAGATGACAGTAATTTTCTCCTCAAACTATTGCCTATGTCTAAAATATGTTATACTACAAAATGTAATTCCACCAACGCCAAAGCTGTGGATGTAAAATACTTCAACATATGTGTGTACGTACTGAATTGACTCCGAGATGATCAGTAGTAATTAAGATCATTAGTATTGTAATTTTAATTAATGGTTCCATTTTCTTCTTGCATACTAGGGGTGCTGAATAGTTCCTGGTTTTGGGTAAAAGAAAATACAGGAGGACCACTTAATTATGATTTTATTCTACATATCCCTTCTCAAACGCATGTACTTATCGCAGCAGCCCTTCCGCTTTTCTAAGCCTTGTAAAAAACAAAAGCAGGGAATATTGGGCCTCCAGCCAGGCTTTTCCCGACGCCTTTAAAGCCAGGACCTTTTCAGCATATTCTCGCTCGTTTATAACGACGACAGGCATGTTAATGGAGTTTACGCCCGAAACAAGATTGCTTATATATCGGAGTGAGACGGAAGGTCGTTCCGGAAACCAACTGCTGAGAACGGCAGATGCATTTTGGCTACAGGAGTCCTTCTTAAGCATGTGCACTTACAGCAAGTCATTTTATATATATGCATATGCATACATATATATGTGTATATGTGTATGTGAGTGTGCATGCATGTGAGTGTTTTTGTGTGAGTGTGTGGAAGAGGAGCGTTGATTAGTTGTGAAGGTGGTGCATACATGATCGTAAGCTCGTTGGGTTCTGAGCAAAAGGAAAATCATCACTCGTTGCTTCTGTTCATTCAGCTGACAAAAGTGAGTAATCTTGTGAATTACAATCTTTCTGTCCATTCGCAAAACGTTTACATAAAAAAATCCAGAAAACCGACTGGGTGTCCACTGTTTTCTGCCTCGTAAGACTATATACCCAATCTTTCTTTGCAATTCTCACAAATATACTGCATTCGAAATTTACTTTCTTGCCTGTAAAATACCTAACGCATTCGAGGCTTCCAATGTTTGTCTATATATACACGAGTGTGTGTATGGGGGAAGGATGCGCGCTCGTACGGGCGCTTTTCCATGCATCTGTGTAATACATCACACGTTATTTCCTATCATGTTAGTTGCAGGATGTCTGCATCGTTCTATACTTTTGTATATATGATATATAGAGGAATACTTGCACATCCATAGATAAATGCACAGACAATGACACACTCAAAGAACCACACACACACACACACACACACACGCACACATACACATGCCCACACACATACGCAGATACTCAAACAGACACGCACGCATAGACAGTAGACACATTAATTGCTGAAATAACACAAGTATGTATGTATCAATGTATAAAATTTTGAAGATTCAGAGTGAACAAATATTGGTGACGAAAACAAAATGAAAAAGAAAGAAGAAAGAAAGAAAGAAAGAAAGAAAGAAATAATAAAAGAAGGAAAGAAAGAAAGAAAAGAGAATCGTAGAATGAAACTAAGAGACAATTCGGGATATTTTGTAGAGGATACTTTTTTTTTCCTTTTAATTTCCTCTGTTGAAATTAGAAACTTCGAGATAAAGACAAAAATACTATATAGCCGTATTTAGTCTCGTTAGAGGAACGTCATAGAGCAAAAATAGGAAAGATTAAGATTTGCGAATGCTGATATTGCCTAGAAAATATTTGAATGAATACGCTTTCTCTATATTTATTATTTGACGCATTAAAATACAGTTGTAGCTATTTCGATAAATAATTTCCTGTCTATCATATAGTTTTACTACTAATGGTTGAGTGACAACCAATACGTGAATCCAATATGAAAGTAAAATGTTGAGAAGACAGTAATGAGATTTATTAAGAAAAAATTAGAATATACTATTAAAATATAAATAGATATACGTTTTTCGAGGTACCAGTGGTTTTCGGCAAGGATATGGTTTTATTTTTGTGCCCTTATTAAGACAATTGTTACTATAAAACCGCACAACATTGTCGTTAGACGACATTTTATTCATTAAGCTTGTTTTTAAAGATTTCACATCCAAGTAAAATGCAAAATTGGAAAAAGATAGATATATGAACATATGTACAATGAATGCCTAAATATGTAGTGCTGAGAATCCCTCTCTCTTCATTCTCTCTCTCTCTCTCTCTCTCTCTCTCTCTCTCTCTCTCTCTCTCTCTCTCTCTCTCTCTCTCT
>NC_069002.1:2288233-2292279 GCF_001194135.2 Octopus bimaculoides | reverse complement strand
ATATATATATATATATATATATATATATATATACACACCTAAAGTATAAAAAATGGAACAAAAACACAATAGAAGTCAATAAGACATTCGGTCAGATAGATGTTACAAAGGCGGACAGGAGAAACAACAATTAGGAGAGGCAAAAAAGACGGATCATTCTTGGCCTTCTTTCCTCAGTCAAGTAACCAGAAGTCCTTACTGTTTCGGGCAGTTACAGTTGAGACAGTTCGTTCTGGTTGCCCTACCAAAAGTCTTAGCTAACAGCATTAGACTTTGTTTTAGTAATTTTTGTAAGAAAGCTAGAGAATGTATAGGGTAACAAAGACAAAAAACGGGGAACATGGTACGTAATTATATCTGGCCATCACTATAATAGTTTTCTTTTATTTTGTTCGAACATTCAATTGATCAAATCCCCAGAGTTAATTTATCAGGGACGTCATCTGCATGAAATGCAATAGTTCAGCAAGTCTTAGAGTATTGAAATACAGGTTGTATTGTGTAGAAGATACAGCTCAACAACTAATATTCTTTCAGACAATTCCGCAAATATGCGAGACAATTCGGCTCCAGAATCACTAAAAAGGTCATACAAAATGAACTAATGTATAATATGTACTAAACCACAGGAATTTCATTATAGCGCTCTTCGTAGTTACGGTAGAGAAAAGAGGCAAGCTTAGTTAAACCGTAACAAAACCTGCTTCGTTGTAAATAACACATGTTTAATGAACGCCAGACGCAATTTTATACAACTTTCAATTATCGCCAAATACAACTAATCTATATTTGTTTTTATTACATTTTTAATCTATTTCTTTTTAAATGTATTATTTGCATTTGACGTGTTCTTGGTGTTTATAGAAAACGCATTGACCCTCAGACTTCGATCGTAATCGGATTTAGTTGATTTGTAAACAGAGTGGCACAAAGAATAATACAAACCTCTAACAGATTAAGAGACTGGCATGAAATCCTAATTTAATTACTTTTCCATGGTGAGACGCGGACGCCATTACGTGAAGCAATAACAGAGGACAAAGGACGAGCTTCTGCAGGTATCTTAAATCATCATCGTCATCTCCATCATCATCATCATCAACATTGTCGTCGTCGTCGTCAACACAGTCATCACCAACATCATCAACACCATCATCATCATCATAATCATCATAATCACAACCACCATCTTCAAAATACCTACCATCATCACTATTATCATCATTATCATCATCACCATCATCATCTTCTTCGACTTCAACGTTTTCTTCTTTTTCTTCTTCTTATTTTCCTTCATACTTCCACGTTTCTTCTTCCTCTTCTACCTTCTGCTCCTCGTCTTCCTCTTTCTCTACCTCCTCCTAATCTTCCTCCTCTCCTCCCCTCTCCTCCTCCTCATCTTCATCCAAATTCTTATCACACAGCCAATCCTGGTTATATATACATATTAATAAATAGATATGGCATTGTTTGAAAAGAACTGTATTGCATATGTCGTAAGCCAGAACAGAAAGCAAACACGCAAACAACATTACATAATGCAACAATTTACAAACAAGGAATCATGTATTTAGCGGACATTCAAACTGCTAGAAATATCAAACTCTTCCTCACGAAAAACATACATAGCATAAAGTAGTCAGCTATTTTTTTTATGCAAACCTGATAATCGCAACATATCATTCCTACATAATGCAGCCAGAGATAAATTCTATCTGAATTTCATGTCTGGCGAGAATAACAAAATATATTTGTATTTGTTTACACTTTCAATGCATGGCTTTCAATTTAATAGAGTAAAATTATTTTTTATTGTTTATATACATTTCTAATGTTATATAGTACCATAAACGCGCCTGGTTATTGCATTTCAACTCACTAGTTATTTCACAATGTTAACGTATTATTCTTTATGTCTCATAGAAATATACGTAGCTCTTCTTTTTTTTTTCTCGGTCTGAATCAGTATGTTGTTACCATGATGGCGCGCCACCTTCGACGATCTTTTACGATAAAACCAAACTAAACGCTGATCTTTATTTTATTAACCTCTAAATGTCGAATCTCCAGTTGGTTACGTTCTTTTTTGACTTACCTTTAAAAAAATGTCATTCAGCACGCTATCCACGCGTAATATTAAATCAATATATATATATACACATATGTGTGTGTGTGTGTGTGTGTTTGTGTGTGTGTGTTTGTGTGTATATGTGTGTGTGTGTGTGTGTGTGTGTGTGTGTGTGTGTGTGTGTGTGTGTGTGTGTACGTACGTACGCAAGTTTGTATGTATGCATGCTCTTCTTTGAATTTTATTTAAGTTTTTCTTAAGAGAATTTCCGGTGTTTGCAAATATGTGGTTGAGTTGATGTGTTCGTTGCGCAGTCGATCTTGTATGAGTGACATGTGGCTAGAATGAAGCACGAAAAATCTCAAGAGAGATCCTTGAAGCCGAGGACCTGGTAGAAGACATAGATTTGTAGACCAAAAAGGGGTTGGTTCGTAAATCTGAAGAGAAGTGTAATGACGGTTGCATCCAAGAAGACTCAAACGGCGGAGGTACCTGGACCGCAGTCACCCCAATCATAGTTTCCTGAGGGCTCAACCGTCAACAATCATTGAGAAATGATCGGTGGCGAAAATGGATGGAAATGGCTCGTTGTATGAAACTAGTATTTTGAAGTGAAAGTACACGCTTATGTAAAATGCTGCACTATTTTACATAACGAACCTAAAACAAATATTTATCTGAGAAACTTTTACCGACATCTATCACAGTGCTTGTGAATGTTATATAGAATAGTTCTAGCTTCTCTATCAAGAACTACAATGAATAAGTTACAAAATAAGTTTCATAACCTATTATCCTCCATCTTGAAAAGACGTGATTCTGTGCAAAATTCCATTTACCGCTGTGCAAAACTGTGGCATACAACATAAGACATTCATCCATTCACTTATGAAACGCAAAAGCCGTGAAGTTTCCTCAGTAGTTAAGCTATTGGTTTGAAGCATTCATTGCCAATAATGAATTAATGAATAATTATGTGCGGTCTGTTATTTCTGAAAGGGTGTGCTAAAGATATGTATACATAATGGCCAATAAGTTATGTTTATATATGTGTACCTTTGTATGTTTATGCATTTGTGTTCGTGTTAGTACCACGCTACGTCTGTATGTCATTATGCGTTTGTAAGTAGTACACATATAACATGTTGGAGTGAATTATTCCTAACAAATAACGATTGGTTGTGTGTCTTAGTGCGTTTCTGAAAGCGTATCTTGGGGTTAAATGAGTATTATGGCGAATAATAGATATATCTATCTCTATAGCTCTATTTGTATACAAATGTGTGCGGCGAGTGCATCTGTAAGTGTTTTGTCTTATCATTTGTTCATGTAATACTACTGCTTTGATGGTTCAAAGTATGGAAACAGATCCAACTCATCTTTGAAAATGAGTTGGCATGTTATCTTTCAACATATCTATATATATATATTCACAAAGTCACGTTCATTGCGTAGAAAATGGCAGTTTAAAGATGTATGTGAGTTCGTAGCACATTCTTTGAATGCAACATTTGTTAACCTCGAAGATTTAGTATTCATACATTTTCATAAGAGTTACACTTTCTTTGTGCCATGAGAAAAGAAACTGTTTATGCTATTTCTTAAATCAGAAACGTTTATAACAACAGCATCGCAAGCAGTGGTATCTCTACTACCACCGCCGCAAAGACAACTGCAAGTACTAGCACCTACTATAAAAACCTATAAGAATAGAAGCACTCGGCTACCCGTCAAGTTTTGAAACGATACGAAAGCATATCGAGGTTTCCAAATGTGATGTCAAGAGATATCGTCGGTATAGAGCAGAATGACTTAGTGAAAAGGATCATGAAGCAGATCTGAGGACAATGGATGTACGCATACATAATATACATACATATACACGCACATATATATATATATACAGATACATACACACGCGCACACACACATATATATACATGTATATAGTATATATATAAATATATATATATATACA
>NC_069002.1:2273007-2287358 GCF_001194135.2 Octopus bimaculoides | reverse complement strand
TATATATATATATATATATATATATATATATATATATATACATATATATATATATATACGTACACACATACACACACATATCTATGTATGTATATATGCATACATGTATATCGAGCTATACACCACCTTATCAGTGTATCTATCCATCTTAAAGAGTATCAGAAAACGTTATCACCACCACTGTTAGACTTCAATACATTATTTTTCAAACATGTCTGCCACCGTTAAACTTAACCTAGTTTTAACATTAACTTTCTGTTTACAAGCCAGTTCCAAACCATTAAATATATTTCATTAAAACCTCAGTTTTTGTTTTCTTTTTTCTTTAGATTCACATTTATTAGTAATTTTTTCTTGTTTTTGTTATTTTCGTAATGTCACCTCATGCACCTCTACACACCTATTATTCCATCTCCCACCGACCCCCCTTTCTCTCTCTTTCTCTTGTAATTCCCCCCTCACCTTCCTCGCTCTCTTTTTATCTCACACGCTACCGATCTCTCTATTCCCTCTCCTGCCTGCTTCTCTGCTTATTTTCACTCCCCCTCCCTCGATCTTTCCTTCTCTTCCCTCTCTCTCTTCCCTATCTCTCTCTTTTCTATCTCTCTCTCTCTTCCCTATCTCTCTCTTTTCTATCTCTCTCTCTTCCCTATCTCTCTCAACACTCTTTCTCTCATTCATTTCTTCACTCCCACGTTGTTTCATTATTTTTTCTCCATATAATTCTCTCTTTCTCTTTAGTTTTCATCTCTCTCCTTCTCTCATTCATTCACTCTATTTCTCTCTCCCTCCACCCATTCTTCTTACTCTCCCTATGATACTCTTCTCTATTGTTCTTCTCTCTTTGTCTGCTTCCCCTCCGCTTGTTGCAGTACTTTATTTTTACTCACTATCTCTGTCTTTCTCTCCGAACTCTCTCTTTTTATTTACCTTCTCCTTCCCTCTCTCTCTCTCTATCATGCTCTCTATTTCATACATTCATTTTTCTCCCTCCCTTCCACACTCACTCTCAGACTCTCTTACTTTTCACTAATTTCTCTCCCTTTCTCATTCTCTATAACTTATCCTGTTCCTTTCTCTCCCGCATATTGTATATTCTTTTTCCTCTGAATTATTCTACGACTTAACACTCGTCTCACTACTTGCTCCTTCGAACCCCACATCACTTCCAGACAAAGCGATTGAGACTGAAGTAGAAATAGACAGACATAAAGACAGAAAAGGAGAGAACGATACAGAGAGAGGGATACAGGAAAACATATACAAAGAATGGTAAATGGGTGGACGAAATCATGATTAAACTAGTGACTGGAACCAAATTACTGTTATCCTATTTTGATATGTTTTATATTTTTTAGCGGAGGTGTATATGGGCGGGGTATGTTTCACTTCGTATATTTTTTCAACCTGCTGTTAAAGAGGGTATTAGCGACACGACTGCTGTTATATTATGAAGGTGATGTCTTTAATATTGTTGTTGCCAGGGCAGTACCGTTCGACTGACAAGCAAACTATCTTACTATCATATATATATATATATATATATATAAGCATTCTTCAAAGCGGTGCCCCAGCCGAGTTCGATTTTTGCTTTCATCCTTTCGGGGGTCGATAGATGATTCTATAATCATAATTCCTCTCCCAAATTTCTATAATAGAAAGGGTTATGGATATTTTGTTTTAAATGCTTTCCTTCATAAATAATTGTCTCCCTTCGTCGAAGTCATGGTCTTCATAGCAGTATATTTTATTCCTAATTATGTTAATGCATTTTAAGGCCATAAATATCAAGAGGATAATTATAAATACAGTGAATATAAATGAACTGGTAAGTTTTATTTATGCATATAAAACTCAAGTTGAAAATTTATATTGCTTTAAATTACAATTACATCGTAAATCTTAAACATTTTGAACACAAATGCTCATTAAAATACTTCATTCAGAAATATTGTAATTATAGAGAATTACGCTGGTAAATATATATCGTATAGCATATATTGAAAAAAATTATGGTGTAATATATTTTGTATTACACTAATTATATTAGAGTAATTGCAATCCTTCATCGATAATGATGCTCAGAAATCCATAATTATTTTATCCTCTAAGTTGTAATATCAAAATGTACAATAACGGAGAAACATTTTAATTTCTTATGTATAGAATAATCTTTCTGCTAGTAAATAAAGAACAGACACGAGGGTCGAATTTCGCACATCATACGTGGAAAAAAGCTGAAGGTTTAGAAATTCAAAGGGGTATTTAAAGGGGTATTCAATGGCGTATTTAAATATTTAAAATCCTACAGTGGTCAGTTTACCTTTCATCCTTCCACCTTCGATAAAATAAAGTTCTAGACAAGTACTGGAGACGATGGATTCGGCTAACATTGTCTGTTCAAAACTGCTGCATTCATCCTTAAAACAGTGTTATTGTAATGTCAAACAGTTACTATCAGCACATTACCGTTTTGACAATCGTATTGCACTGGTAATGTTAATGTAACAATAGTTTATTATAATAGCATTCATCGTCATTGTAATGATTGTGATATTAAAATACCAGTATTATTGGTTAGTGTAATGTTAGAATTTTTATAATTGTAATCACGGCTTTGCTCAAATGCCCTTATAACTTTAACGTCAGTGTTATTGAAATGATAAAATTAATGATATTATAGCGATATTGCAGTGTCAGACTCATTGCAATGATAGGATTATTGTAAGGACAGTTATTGTCATTGTAATGACTGCCGTTCTAACATCAGCCTTATTGTAGTAAAGCTATTTGTAATGATAAATCTACTGTAACGTCATAATGTAAGCACAGAATTCTCGTAATGCTAGCCAATGTTATAGTAATAATTGTGTTGCTGTCATGTTAGCATTATTATAATGTCAAGTTTATTATAATGTAGGTATTATTGTAATGCCAAGCAGTATTATTATAATAATAGCAATTTTGTAACGATAAGACTTGTAGCAATGATTGTGTTGCTACAATGGCGCTGCCGTTGCAGGAGAACTATCAATACAGCGACATCATTACTGTGATGTCAATGTTGTTCTAATCATGGTGTAATTTAACGAAACTGTTTAGAATTCGGTTTGTGACATTCTTGGTGTGAACTTATGTGTTGAAACAGATTATGTTTAACCGAATGATTAATCAAGCAATCGATTGCTTAATTGGTTAAATAACTAACCAATCGACGAATAATAATAAAGAAATGTAACTGAAGCGGTGTAATGATCCTCCTGTGATACAACAATAATTTAATGATTGTTTTGCTGAAAGGATAGTTTCATTTCTTCTGTGTCGGTGTTATTGTAACAACCATGCTATTGTAATGACAGCGATATTGTATTGACAAAATTATTCCAGCCATGTATTTGCAGTAACGTCTCTCATGATATAATGATGATGTCACAGTGAAGAAACATATCATTATCATCATCATCATCATCATCGTCGTCGTCGTCGTCGTCGTCAACATCATCATCATCATCATCATCATCATCGTCATCATTGTCTTCATCATCATTTTCATTCATAACATCTGGTCGAGCCTGCTCTGAAAATTTTCGCCATCCACCTCGATCCTGCATTAGTTCAGTGCGGTCTTCAGATAGATATCCACTGTCTCTACGGAGTTGATCTCTATATATATTGTTAGGACAACCACCTCGAGTACCTTGAACAAAGAAGACCTGTGGCCGTAGATGTGTCTGTCATGAACATTTTTCTGTATATCATCGATCACCATAACTAAAGTACCATTCTTTATTTCAAGAAAAGATGGATTGAATAAAGGAAGGTATAACTCTTATTTCTAGCAGGTCTAACAAACATCTTGCACAGTCCCGTTGGGATGACAGGCTCTTCGTTCTATTGTTCGTATTTATTGCGTGTTATTTTTTGATAGAAATTTAATACATATGATGGGAAATACTATTTTTTTATTCTCTTTGTCTCTCTTTCTGTAATTTATTCTTCATCTCGTGTTTAGTTTCATTATCGCGTAAATAAAGGAGAAAACATTTCAGAATCTATTCATTTATTTATGCTAATGCTATTGCCATTATTGTTGATGTTATTGTTGTTAAGGAGGCGTTAATTTCGTTTAACCCTGGGTCATCTGCAATAAGTAAATGGTCGATAGCATAATGAAGTCGCCTTTGCGGCTACAGATATTATTTTATCTCGAGAGCAAAGTAAAGGGTTAAGTGGTCACATGATGCCTTTCGTTTAATTTCGTTACGATGGCTGTTTTTGTTTCTGTTTAACTTTTGGCAGCCCACATTCAGAGAACTTTCATGAAAGACGTTCCAGCCAGGACCATCTTTCTGTCTATAAGTTGTTTGAGTGGAGTAAGAGCAAGATATGGCTGCTACTTTGCCTATGCGAGGTTTTGATGCTTGACAAATTATATGCGGTCGTAAGTGGGACACTTTCGATGTTTAAGGCCATTTGGGACGGAGTAGTGATAGAGAATAATGAAATTCCAGCTAATATCAACGTTCGAAGTCATAAGTTACTGTAGAAAACATAGGCATAGATTTTTGGCATAAATTGTTGTTATATTGACTGGTGTTGTTCATTTTCTCCATGCTGTGATAAGCATGTTTGTTCCTATCGGTGTAGCCGTTGTAACTGCTGCTGTTGCAACCTAAAACCAATCATTTTGACTCTAACCGAGAAGGTGTACTGAGTATTGCTTTCTAGCTTTAATTATCGCGTATTTCTTGTACGCTCAAGAGATTATTACTTAATGTGTCCTTCAATAAAAAAAATTCTAGGGTGTAATTTAAAGAAGCATTTACTGTTATTTGCAGGAGGTCGTTTGAACATGTTTTCTCATCTTTGTTGGCTTTGTTTCGAGCGTGTGTTTTCTGTAACGGTGATGGCGTTCTAATTACAAGGGAATGCGCTAATTACTTAGAGCGCAATAACTGTAACAGAAAAGAAGATAGGGAAAAGAAATACAAATTGATTAATTAACGTTGTTCATAATCTTAACATTATTTTTGTTGGTGTCGTTGTTCAGCGTTAGGGCAGCCATGGTTGAGAAGACCTATTTATCTTTTATTATTTATTTGTTACTTGTTTCAGTCATTAGACTGCGGCCATGCTGGGGTACTACCTTAAAGAAGTTTCATTCGAATGAATTAACCTCGTTATTTGTTTTTCAAGGCCAGAAATTTCAGTGGAGTGGATAAGTCGATTACATCGACCCCAGATTTCAACTGGTACTTAGTTTATCGACACTGAATGGATGGAAGGCAAAGTCAACCTCGGCGGAATGTGAACCCAGCGTCAAAGTCTAATTTATATCTTTTTGTCTCAATATTCATCTCAAAATCGGCGCAGTTTTTATTGGTTGCTGAAATTCAAATGAGAATGCCAGCCTACCCTTGACCACGTCAAGGAGGAAAGCTGAACTAGGGGCTAGCGACAGTAGACGTTTTCAAAAGACGTCCAAGAAAACCATTATAGCTACCGACATGGCAATCACAAGCGGAGCGTGGTGTGGCCCATTCCGTGACAGTTTAACTTATGATGAGTATGATCGATGTCAAACTGCATTGATTTTTCTCATTGTATTTCTATTATTTTATTTCAATATCTTGGGAAAAATATTTTCTTAAACTGACAATCTAAGTGAAACGCATCAAAGCCATGTATTCTAATTCTAAAATATGCCAAATATTTTAGTCAAAAATGAAAGCAATGGGAGTCTTGTTACTTCTGCTGTTCATTTTCAAATTGCTGTTACATTTGCTGTCGTTTATTATTATTATTACCATTATTATTATTATTATTATTACCATTATTATTATTATTATTATTACCATTATTATTATTATTATTATTATTATTATTATTATTATTATTATTACCATTATTATTATTATTATTATTATTATTATTATTATTATTATTATTATTATTATTATTATTATTATTATTGTTATTATTATTTCAATGATATTGCTTTGGTTGTAGCGATGATCATAACACCGATTATATTCTTCAGAGGTTGCTTCCGTGTCGTGCTGTTGCATTTAATGAAGTCTTCTTCTACTATTCATCATCACCGTCACGATCATGATCATCATCATCACCATCGTCATAATCGCTGTCGGCAAGATCATCATCATCATCATCATCATCATCATCATCATCATCATCATCAACTCCTCGTTATCCTTCTTCGTTTTCTTCATTTTACTGCTTCTTTTCCTTCCCATTTTATTCTTTCAGTGCCATTTTGGTTTTCAATCGGTAATATATTCTATTTAACCCCTACACATTACTAAAGATAAAGCATTTCTATCTTTTCTCTCTCCTTGCCTACTTCCGGCTCTTTACGTTTCCAGCTCTAATCCCAATCAGCTATCTTTCATCGTTTGAGGACCAGTACAATAAAGTCCCAGTCAATTGCCGAGGCCTGTGTTACGGCTTACCCTTCATTTAAAACTTCCCTATGTTTGCAGCAACATTTGAAAACCATCATTCTCATATTGCTCTTACTCCGTCTTCTTTGCGCCTGGAAGGCAACAAGGCTAGAAATCGGTCTTTGACGGACCAGGCCGGGTACGTACTATTCGCATCCAAGGAGTTGTGTGCAGAATTTCGGCAGCACTTTGCCGAGGTACACGTAGCGCGGTGGGTGGGGGTGGGGCAAGGTTGGATCCAACCTCCCACCGCGACAGCATGCCGCGCCTTTCGGCCATCATCTCCACCTCAACGTAGGCTATTATAATAACTATTAACATCACTTGATCTTCGCTTTTTCATTCGACTTAACTTTTGCGGATGCATATATACATACAGTTATGACTGTGTATAGATATGAACATGTGTGCGTGCACAAGTGTGCGCACGCGTGCTTGCTTCTGTGTTTGTGTGATTTCTACTTTAATGCTATTTCTGTTGTTCCAGCTCATTGAATTCTTTGATACAGAATCTGTAGAAGAGAAATCTTTCCTTTTGAGATATGCTCCACTGCCAATTTGAACTGTGTCAAATAGCAATAGACAGTGAATAATTATGTGTGTATATATATGTATGTATGTATGTATGTATGTACGTACATATGTGCATATATATATACATACACACACGAACACACACATATATATATATATATTCTTTTTCACGTACACTTTATATGGAAACAATGGGAAGATAAACAGATAGACGGACAGTCAGACTAGCGGATATGTAGATTGATAGATACATAGACAAATAGCCAGATACATAGTCAGACAAACAGACAGACAGAAAGACAGATAAATCGATAGATAGATAGATAGATAGATAGATAGATAGATAGATAGATAGATAGATAGATAGATAGATAAAAGCAAGGCAGAAATCAACTGAAAAAGAGGTAAGGAAAAAGCAGAAGACAACGTATAGGGATGAATAACGTGTTTACACAGAGAAAAATTGTAAATGGGCGAGTAAAATGATTTGAAAATAAAAAAAAGGAACACGAAAGGTCAAAAAAGTTTGACGATTAAGCGAATAATATTTAAAAAGCGAAAAGATGTAAGGGGAACAAATGTTGGATAAGATCAAATAGGAATGTAAAACTCAAATGTTAAAGATAGGAAGGGAAAATGAATGAAAAGGTAGGGAGAGTAATGATGCGAATGAGAGCTTTGTGACAGGAAAATGGAAATAATAACAAGTTAAGGAAGAACACTGTTTTAAGGTTGAACCTCAAGATGCTGCTTGTTAAAAACATTATAAAGGGAGCGGCATACACATGCACTCGAACAAACACGAATACACACGCATATATATGTATATATGTACGTACGTATGTGCGTATGTATGTATGCATACACACACACACACACACACGTATATTTAGTCATTCATGTATATATATGAATATGCCAACACATATGTAATCTGTGTGTGTGTTTGTGTGTGTGTGTGTCAGCGCATAGGTGTGTGTATGTGTATGTTTATACATACATATATGTGGGCACGAGTATTATTGCGCTCACCCGAACGCGTGTGTGAGTATGTGGAGAACATTTCTTCCACCAGATGACCCTTGGTGCTTTATTTGACAAGTGAGTTTCATAAGAAGAGGCGAAGGTAAATTTCCATTGCTTCTCTACGAGGATCTTTTGACTTGATACCATGTTATTGGCGAGATATAAGCAAGTTCATCACGCATGTCTGGACTATTAGAACATGAATAACCTACAAATCTCCAACAATGCATTTACTTCCATATTTTAACGTTTCAGCTCCTTTACCAGGATTATTCACTCATATGATTGCATGTATGTATATATACGTGTATGTGTGTGAATATAGATGTATGTATGGATGGATGTATGTATGTATATACGCACACACACAAATATATATAGCAATAAGTATCGGGAGTGTTGCCATAGTACCGAATCTAAAGCACACAGAGTAAAGCCGCTTGGCAGAGATTGACCTTGACCTCTGCTGTATACGTGCACGAAATTTCAACGATCTAGCTTACTTCTGCTGTTTACAGTAGTGCTTTGAAAGAAGGTGTGTAGCGTGTGATCGTTGCATTGATCATGAGAAAGAAAGTTGAGAAGAGAATCTACATCAAATTTAGCCAAAAGCTTGGCAATACCAGCTTAGAAGCCTACGCAAAGGTTTCCAAAAAGTTTTCATCGCTTTCGACACAATCAAGGAAATTTTGTGCACCTGAAACCTGAGTGTGTCTTTTTGGTCAGCTGAAATCAGTTTCAGCACAGACCTACCAGACACGCGTATCATACCGAAATCCTCAATGATAATGGACCGAACTGAACAGTAACAAATCTGCACGTCCTCTGAAAAGACACGGATATTTCCCCTTGCAGTTGCTGCATGCACATCTGTAATGTTTTTCTCAGTTCTGCTGGTTGCGGGTCGCCCAGAACATTCGTCAATATTGACATTTTTCGGCATATCTTCAAGATGTCTGAATCACTCGTACACTCCTCTCCATACACTTCCCCGACATGTACTGCCATGGAACTGAACCCGAAACACCATGGTTGATAGCCGATCTTTTTAAACACAAAGCCATACCTGCGACTAGTGAGCATAACATATCTATCATATTTATTGTGACTACTGAGGAGACGTATTCTATTTCTCTGATAATTTCGTAATTTGGTTATATTACTAATTTCAAAACCTTTGTGTATGTGGGACTATTTATGGTCGAACGACAAAATGACAAGTGTTGAAGTGGCAGTTGCTGTGGAGTAACATTTTTACGTCATTTACTTAATTGCTGGAATAATTGGCACACTGTGTTTGTTATTGAAACTGCCTGTGGCACTGGTGTTGTTACTTTTGCTGTTGTTACCTTTATAGTTTTGTTTAAATTCTTAATCCCACTAATTACAGTACATAAAATTTTACTGTTAATTTCTGATTTATGTTTCCCTCATTTGTGCTTTTCTTGTTTTATTTTTTGTGTCTTATTTCCTTGTTTACTTGTTCGTTGTTAAGATTTATTTCGGCCGCGTGTGTTGTTGATGTATTTCTTTTGGGATTGTCTCTGATTTCCGTCAAATTAACAATGTCTGTTCTTATGGTGTTTAATTGGGATGTAAGCATTTGTTCTGTTGCGGTAATTGATTTTTAAATGAGTTTATAATTACTGTGGTGAATGTATGCGCACTAGTGCTGATGTTGGTGTCTGAGGAGCTATTAAATTCTAAGTGAGCTCCGTTGTTTGTGTTATATTTTGAAGTTCATAAAATTTATTTTCGTCACATCTTGGTTTATGTGTGTATGTTGCAATGAGATTCGTAGGATATATGTACATAGATAGCCACAGATGTGGCAATGTGGTAAGACGCTTCTTCACAACCACACGATTCTAGGTTCATTTCAATATCGCGTTATTTTGGACAAATGTCTCCTATATCCTGGAGCCTATCAAAACATTGTGTGATTTATGTGTGTGTGTGTGTGTGTGTGTGTGTGTGTGTGTGTGTGTGTGTGTGTGTGTGTGTGTGTGTGTGTGTGTGTGTGTGTGTGTGTGTGTGTGTGCGTGTGCGTGTGTGTGTGCGTGTGTGTGTGTGTCTACGTCTCCTTGTATGTCCCTCACCATCGCATGATATAAGATGTCGGTGTGTTTATGTACCTATATATTACTGTTTCAGCAAAACGAACCGATAGACTAAATACTTGTCTTCAAAAACGTTAAGACCTAAGTTCCAATTGTTCGACTAAACCTCATTATGACGGTGCCCCAACGTGGCAGCAATGAAATGGCTGAAACAAGTAAAAGATAAATATAAATGAATAATAGAAAATAGAAAATAATAATAATAGAAAATAGACGTGACGAAATTCTATACATAAATCACAACAATTGCTTTCACACATCATTACACTCGTAGTACATTGGTGAGATGATACAATTTACATAGGGAGATGATACAAATTACATAGGGAGATGATACAATTAGCATCGGTGAGATGATACATTTAGCAGAATCACTATCATCCATCAAAAGTCTAAGACGCGTTGCTTCAGGTGATTATTTTAAATAAGTCCTTCGTTAAATCATACTGTCCTGTCACTCTATATGAGACTGAATACCCAAAGCAGTGTGCTATTTCCGGCAATTTACACAAACACACACACACACACACACACGCATGCACATATATATATATAGGTGCAGGAGTGGCTGTGTCGTAAGTAGGTTGCTTAGGATAGATAGATAGACTCAGATAGATAAGCAGACGGACAGATACATACATACATACATACATACATACATACATACATACATATTGAAATGGCGCTTCTTTTAGTTCCCGTCTACCAAATCCACTCACAAGTTTTTGGTTGCCGCAAGGTTTATAGTAGAAGACACTTGCCGAAGTTGCAACGCAGTGGGATTGAATGCGGAACTACGTGGTTATGAAGCCAGCTTCTTACAACACTGAATAATTAAGCTTCATAAATCATGACAGAATTTCATCCCTACACTAAATAATACCCGCTCTGAGACATAATCTATAATTAAATAACAAACTAAAGCAGTACAACTTTTTGCTGTGTCGTGTAATTTGTCATTAAAAATTATTAATAAGTGACATGAACGCAATGACCATGATTCAAGAACTAAATAATAATTACAAGTTATGATAATCGATATAATGGTAACTAATATTTATTTAATCGTTAGCGTTACTGTTGCTTTCGTTAATGATGCGTCTAATGTCACTGGGGAAAGTAAGCAATGAGAACAGATTATATTACTTGCCTCCAACCCATCTTTTGGGGACTCCACCACCAAACATTATTAACGATTAATTTTTGTGCTTTGCTGTTAATCAAACATCAGCAATCTCCGCAACACCGGATCGAGAAAACCAAGTGGACCACCAAGTGTGTCGATAGCTTAGCTTTCTGTTTCGAAGAATCAGAGCGCAGATAAAAGTAAGATTAACGCATATATTCTATATGAATGGAGAAGTTGTTCGAGTTCATAATCAAGACTTTGGGAGTTCGATTTATAACTTCCAGACCCTCGACAAATGTAATCTACGAAACGGTGTCGAATAAGATTAGAACAGAAATTGCGTAGAAGCTTAGCTGAGGGTCTGTCTATGTTATTCACAGAGTCAGCCATGTTGCACTGCACAACAACATTTTTGTTTTTACTTGAGCATTATGTTAACGTTACAACGGTTTCCACGGTACACTTGTACGCAGTTCCCATCAATTCCATTCACCGAATAACAAGAAACTTGTGCGTGCGAATTCGACGCGTGATCCATTTATCTACTTATCTGATATTCCGTTCAAGTGGCGTATACAGAATTCAGTCATCCATGAAATATGAACACCGGAAATTGACGGACGAACGCCACTTCGCATATTTACATATGTGTATGTATATATAAGTACATTTGTGTGTGTGTGTGTGTGTTTTTAAATGTGTGTATAGGCGCGGGTGTAGCTGTTCTGGAGTGGCGGTGTAGTAAGTAGCTTGGTTACCAACTACTTGGTTCCGGATTCACTCCCACTGCGTGTCAGATATAGTTATTTGAGGCAAACAAAGAAATCATGTATCTATGGCGCTTAGATATCCTGCAGAGGCCAAAAAGAAATTGGATATATATTTCAAATGACTGAAGCCTTCATGTTCTATAGCAAGATTATAGATGCCCATTTGTACGAACGATAATTGGTGAACTTTCCTTCATTAGTGTTTGACTAAGTAAAGATTTGAAAAAGCTAGGGCTTTCAGAACAGAAATCAAACAGCGAGCACACAGGTGCCATATTCTTTGTGTAAACGAAATAGTAAAAGTATGCAAGGTTTTTCCAGAGGTCAAAATGTAACATTGTTAAGGTGCCATCAGGGATCGATCATTGTATATTTATTATAAATCAATTCCTGTATAAGAAGACTTTGAAGAGGTTACACATATGATTGCTTTTCATTGCGTACACTGAAAAAACACACGCATATATATATACATATACATATATACATATATGAATGTATGCATGTATGTATGTATGTATGTATCAATCTACCTATCTATTTCTCTCTCTCTCTCTCTCTCTCTCTCTCTCTATATATATATATATATATATATATATATATATATATAATTATATACAAGTATACACACGTGTGGTGTGCGTTAATGTGCTTGCGTGCTTGTTCGTGTATATGCGTGTGGTTTTATTGGAAACCATCAATCTCCGATGCTACAGAAAATGACAGGTGGCGCATAGCTAAATGGCTAGCTATGATTGATCAAGGCTAACCCGGGGTTAAATGACAACAACAGTAACAACAACAACAGCAGCAAAAAAACCCATCTATTGTTTATGCTTTTTTTGTTTGTTTGTTAATCGATGAAAGAATGCAATATAGCAGATAAAAGAGATAATGAATATTTGAGGAGTAGGTACGGCAGATTTTTCACGGAATAAAATAATTACGAATTTCCCTAACTTGACTTCACACGACCTCACATCAAAGAAACAGATGATGCTTATATACCAAGGGAATATCGAATATATACCTATCACACATAAAGCAATCACACACACACAAGTAAAAGCTGTAAAACATATTAAGTTTTGCCTTCTGGGAAAATAACAAAGGGCGGTTTATTACAGGCTGTGTTGAATATTTAAGGCCGTTGAATGAATGAGCTTCAATAAAAAAATAAAATAAATGTGAAGAAAGTTTTTTAAAAAATGAAATAAAATAACAGAAATGTTAACAAAAAAATAGAAAACTGATGTCATTCTGACAAATCTAGCCGGGAGAGTTGTCGTTTGAATTTCCATTAAAACATGTGGAAAATTTACCCGTGTGTAAATATGTAAAGGTCACGCATTATTAGATCGTAATTAAGCAAAATTAAAAAGTTTATCAATAACACATATTCCTACACACATACAACACATCTTGTTATGTTGCTTGCAAATATTTACTGATGTATGTAGCTATCCGAAAGCGGCGAGCTGAGAGAATCGTTAGCAGGCCGGACGTAACGCTTGGCGGCGTTCCGTCTGTCTTTACGTTTTGATTTCAAATTCCGCCGGAGTCGACTTTGCCCGTCATCGTTTGTGGGTTGATGAAATAAGTACCAGCTGAGATTTGGGGTCTATGTACCCTCCACCCTCGAGATTTTTGAACTTGTACAATATTTGAAACCATTACATGTATCTACTCAGACTTTGCTCTCTCTCTCTCCCTCCATCTTTCCCTCTCTCTCACTGTCTCTCTCTCTCTCACTGTCTCTCTCTCTCTCACTGTCTCTCTCTCTCACTGTCTCTCTCTCTCTCTCTCACTGTCTCTCTCTCTCACTGTCTCTCTCTCTCTTTCTATCCATCTCTCTACACACAGACGTACACACATATATACATATATAATATTTTTTATCTTTTACTTGTTTCCGTCATTAGCCTGCGGCCATGCAGGGGCACAGCGTTTAAGAATTTCAATCGAACGAATAGACCACAGTATTTACGGTTTTTAAGCCTGGTATTGATTTTAAGTGTTTTTTGTCGAACGTCTATAGTATGGCAAGTAAACGCACAACACCCGGCTGTCAAGCGGTGGTGGATATAAACAAATACACAAAGACACACGGACACACACATATGTATGTATGTATGTATATACGACGGTATTCCTTCAGTATCCGTCTACAAAAGCCACTCACACATATCTATCTATCTATCTATCTATCTATCTATCTATCTGTCTATCTATCTATCTATCTATCTATCTATCTATCTATCTATCTATCTATCTGTCTATCTATCTATCTATCTATCTATCTATCTATCTC
>NC_069002.1:2252905-2272997 GCF_001194135.2 Octopus bimaculoides | reverse complement strand
CTATCTATCTATCTATCTATCTATCTATCTCTATACACACACACACACACACACACAAACACACACACACACACACACACACATATACTGGTTTGTCCTGGCACGTATCCTATTCAATATCTACCTCTTCGCTATGACTTTTTTATTCAGTAGCAATATTGCTCATGGAAATGGCATTAATATCCGGAACTTTCTCGATGACAGCCTCTTTCAAACAAGACTGTTTAAATCAGATTTTTAAACTTCATCTGAAGTATGTTGATGACTTAGCGGCTACAGCTGATGACTCATTTCTCTTCCAGAATATTGTGTCATTCCTACACAATGCTTCCACACAAATAGTATTTACCATCTACCCCGAAAAGTCTGCGTTGATGCAGTTACCACTCACGGACAAAGCCCTTCCACAGTAACTACATGAAAAACAACTTACCTCTGAAATATACATCATACTTCTGCTATTTCGAAGCATATTTACGGATTCAGCAACTTTGATGAAGACATCTCGAATTGCGGCAACCTGGTTGCTACTTTGTTTGGAAAATTCAGATCCACCAACTTATGCCTTCGTTTTCGTACGAAAATTGAAATGTATCGAATCACTGTGATCTCCAGACCGCTGAATGGCAGTGAATGCTGGACAATTTGCAGACGGAATTTCAAACAGCTTGAAGCTATTCATGCTCGGTACTTTCAAAGAAGTTCTTTGTATTTCTTGAGAACAAAAGATTCCCAAACACATCATACTTCAATGAGCAGGAATTTCAGGTATTATATGCACCTTCAAACGCTGTCTTCTACGGATACCGGATAGTTGCCTTCTAGAAATTGTCCTCTCTGGAGAACTCAAAGCTAGCGATCATCTTCATGATATCCCCAAAAAGAAATACAGTGATCAGTTTGAAGAAACTTCTGCAAGTTTGCAAACTCAGACACTTTTTGTGTTTGGGGATGGCCATATTGCCAGTTTAACCAATCAAAACAGACGCACTATATATTTGGTGTTTAATTGCTTCATCTTTATTTTATATTAATTGTATTTCGGCCAGAGGTCTTTCATCATATTTCAGTGACGTCATCAGTAGTCTTTTGCTTTGTTCTTTCTGGTCATTAGGAAAGAAGGACACGCACAAACAAAAAAGACAGAAGAAAGCAAAGGACCCCTGATGAGGTCATAGAAGCAGTTACTCAGCTTACTTACTACTGCATTCCGCAAAGCTGATCTTCTCTTCGATGACATCTCTCAACAGATGCTGAAAATGTATAAAGCTAATGTGAAGAACAACCTGTTAAGTATTCCTCCTCATCGAAAACGATGCTGTAAAGCACGTAGCTATCCTGGACCGTATCTAGAAATCGACTCTCGAATGAATGACTCTCAACCACAAACAAACATACATGAGCCTCTGGACCATCAACCCACAATCTCCTTTGTCTGTCTATACTTTCATCACAATGATGGCCTCTGCACCATACTCTCCGGGTTATTTTGCCAAATCACACATTTATTACGTTCAATTACATTCTGGAGATGCACACATAATTTGCAGACGTTGATCGGCAAAATTAAAGGCAACAAACTATTCAAACAGTCATGGTTACTATCCTTTCTTCAAGACTTATCGAGTGACTATATACATACATACATACATATATATATATATATATATATATATATATATATATATATATATAATCTCCAGCATCCACATACAAACTACACAAGCACTAAGATGTATATATGGATATACACACGCTCTTTGAGTATCTGTGTGTCTGAGTTGATTAGTCACCATATGTAGGACACAATCCAATTAAAGTATATATGGCTTATCCAATAATCATGTGACGATACGACTAACAATATTTGTGGTGGTGGGGTGGGGTGGCGTTGGCAGCTGCAGCGGTGGCAGTCATGGTAATGGTGGTGGTGATGGTGGTGGTGGCGTGATGTTGATCGTGATGATGATGACGATAACGGTGTATATGATATTCAATATCTTTTATGGAAATCATTGTCTGTGCCTTAAGTAGAAATATATGACATGCTTTCGCATAATGTCCAAGATTCACACCCACGAATACAAAAACACATACGTACACACAAACACAAAACACGCACACATACAAACAGACACTACCACAATTACTGTAACTGATACACGCACAACATTATATAAAGCTACGAAACACGCAATTTGACACACACATATAAGCACACAAGCATATAGACATACAAACACAAATGATTATAAAACCAATGAGCCAATAAAACTGCATATTCATATTTGTATTGGGAAATATGAATATATATATTTTCAAATAATAATAATAATAATAATAATAATAATAATAATAATAATAATAATAAGGATCCGCCGGTGTGAGAAACACCAGCGTTCCTTTGAACAAAACAAACATTTTAGCTCCAACCCCAATAGATTATACCAAGAACTTGGCAAAAATATAGACATCAATGCAACACCACCAGCAGAAGTGGAAGAATTTTGGAAAGAATTATGGTCGGCGAAGGAACAATCTCAGAAAAGGGCTATCAAAACAACGAACTTAGCACCTGAACAACTCTGGACCCCTATAACAACTATAACAACAGGAACTGCAAAACTTAAGCAACTGGAAAGCACCCAGAGTCGATAAGTTCCCCAACTTCTGGTTAAAATAACTGACAGGAACATATATATAATCTGTGTTTAAAGAAGAATAGTGTGCATCAATGTATGCTCATTAATGGGGGTCGTACGTATTATTGCAAAGGTTCTTCTGCTATAACTTGAAAACCTAGATTTAAGTCTAGTATAAAATGTAATTCTACGAACCTTAATAAATGCAGTTGAGATTTAACAGACAGAAACATTAATTATAATAGCAAGTGGTCCTTTATTATTTATGCACCATCGTACATGACTGTTAATTTTTAAAATAATGTTTGCCTTTATGAATTGTGTTACATAAATACTTCAAAATTGTTTAAATAATTTTACATTGAAATGTTCTCATAAAAAGATACTTATTGAAAAAGATACTTAAATATTTCAATAGTAAATAACCCATTAATTATGAATGCTTTTCCAATAATCTAATACTCATATCGTTTCTAAAACATTTCTTAGCATATTTAATAGATAACTAATTGATGTGACATAGAATTTTTGTTAATTTTTTCTCCCCCCGTTATCTACTGACTTCATCAAGAGCCAAATAAATATAATTGCTTATTTTATAATCTAATATGCTTAACTTTTATAAAAGATTTTTAGCATATTTAATAGATAGGCAACTAATTGACGTGACGTAGAATTTCAATATTGTTTTGTCTCTCGTTATCTACTGACCTCGCCAAAAGTTAAATACTAAATTGTTTTTTTTTAGAATATTTCATTTCTTATTAAAGTTCATGGTAAGAAAATGTGTTGATATCTATGCGATCGGCTTGAAAATTTAAGATATTTTCTTAACATGAACAGAATGATATCCTTAATAGAAAAATACTATATGTGTGTGTGTGTGTGTTGATAGTAGATAGATATTCACATGTATATATATATATATATATATATATATACAGACGCATGCAGGCACACACACACACACGCATATGGATATATTGGGATTTCTTGCGAATTCCTTTCTTCATAACGAAACTCATATCGAATGAGGAGCAAACGTCATGTTGATTTCATGTTCTTCATTAGTCATCAGTTGTTACTCATATTCTTCAATTTAATCGATAACTCCACAACGCACCCGACATACACAATTTCAGTATATAGCTATATCCATTTATCTTCTATTTACAAATATCGAACGGGTCTATATTACCTTTCATCCTTGCTAGTTCAACGTAATAACTATTTGTCAAATACTGGATCGATATAATTGACTTGCACACACACCCATAAAATCTATCATCTTACGCCTATAACAGGAACATTATTATTATTATTATTATTATTATTATTATTATTATTATTATTATTATTATTATTATTATTATTATTATTATTATTATTATCATGGCGATGAGCTGACAGAATCATTAGCAGGCAGGCAAATTGTTTTACTCCATTTCGTCAAAATTACAACTTTGCCGTTCATACGTTCGATCGATGAAATAAGTACCAGTTACGGAATGAGGTTGAGGTAACTAACTCGCCGCCTCCCCTCAAATGTCAGGCTTTGTGCTTATACTAGACATTATTATTATTATTATTATTATTATCATTGAGCGAGAGAGCAGTGCATCAAAGTGACACAGCGGTAAAATATACGAAGCCGAGTATACCCATCACGACTACCTGTCTGATAAGGGTACCCCAGGCAATACATCACAACCATATGTGCACGACATAATGATCTCATATCAAGATAAACAGCGCATGACCTTGCAGGTGGGGCCCAGTTAAAATTTTCTTCAGGTTGAGTATCCCATCCCGCTGAATAAGAGTTGTTTTAGGATGTTGATCAAAACACCTATGTTTCCAAAGTAAATTATCCAAATCTCAAAGAATCCCTCTCAACACATGGTTATGGTGCTCCCCCACTACTTCTGCTCGTGATCAGAGATGCAAATATTGTCAGCCACTAAGGGACATGCTCAACTGGTTAAGGTCAAACAACTGACAAGCAAATCTGTGGTATTAAGCAGAATATTTGTTGTAGCCCATCTTTTATACCGAGACAAAACAATGTACATAATAATACCTCCAATCAGTTAAACTCGCAAGCCATGAGTGCCTGGTACTACATCAGGTCATTTATTGATATGAATATTATTATCCTTTATTTCAACAGCTCTATTATTGCATCAAAACCGTTCAACTGTATTTTATATTCCTTGCATTTTTGTTCTTTTTTCTACTCAACAAGAAACGCAGTAGCTCGGAGAAGATTCTTTGTTTGCGTTATGTCCTCCATCTAGATGTATCAATGTAATCAATCAGTCTCCTCCCATCAAAATTTCAGGTATTGTGCCTACTGTAGAAATTATTATTATTATTATTATTATTATTATTATTATTATTATTATTATTATTATTATTATTATTAGTAGTAGTAGTAGTAGTAGTAGTAGTAGTAGTAGTAGTAGTAGTAGTAGTAGTAGTAGTAGTAGTAGATCAGCGTGATATAGTACTACTAGGACTGTGTGATTTGGTGGAAGGCAATGCTACCAATCTATCTCACCACCACCACCAACACCCTCTTCATTTCATTTTCGTTTTATCTTATTTACTTTGAAAGTTCGTTGGTGACATTGGCGGTGTTAGCTAGCGTTGTTGTTATACTTGTTATTCTTGTTGTTCTTGTTGTTTTTTGTTAGTTTAATCTTAAATAGTTTTCGAATCATCTTCTGATGTAGATGTTAATGTTAACCTAACTCTCCTGAGTCTATCTGTTGATGTTTACTTTCTAATCTGAGAAAATTCCTGCGATTGATTTCCCCCTTTTCTTTCGTTTTTATATTTATCTACTTACTTATTTTTTTTCGTTCTTTCTTCTTCACACTTCTTCACGTGTTTCTAACAGTATTTCTTTTTGCTCGTTTTTCTCTTTTCTTTATATGTTTCAGGCTCTTATTTATTTCGCTCGTTGCACCTTTCTTTTATTCTTCCACTTTGAATCTTAATCGGTAGAGAAGTAGGTGATACTCAGTGCACGGGGCTAAAATGCCTTACCTTAGTAAGCAGATCGAAGTTTCAAATCTAACCAGAATTAAATACGCTTCTACTCATTAGATTAAATGGATTATGAAATTATTTTATTCAACCATGTTTCGATAAAATAAAAATTACAAATAATCTCTCATGATAGCTAAATATAATATACATATTTATATATATATATATATATATATATATATATATATATATATATATATATATGTAGCACTCCATCGGTTACGATGTCGAGGGTTCCAGTTGATCAGATCAACGGAACAGCCAGCTTGAAAAATTAACGTACAAATGGCTGAACATTCCACTGTCACGTGTACCCTTAACGTAGTTCTTGGGGAGATTCAAAGTGACACAGAGTGTGATAAGGCTGGCCTATTGAAATACAGGTACAACGGAAAACGTAAGAAAGAGTGAGACAAAGTTGTGGTAAAAGAGTGCAGAAGGGTTCGCCACCAACCCCTGCCGGAGCCTCGTGGAGCTTTCGCTCAATAAACACTCAAAATGCCTGGTCCGGAAATCGAGACCACGACCCTATAACCCTGAGTCCGCCGCTCTAAGCACTGGGCCATTGCACCTCCGCATGGATAGATACATATAAATGTATCTATGTATTTAAGCACAGGGTGGGTCACTTCTCACGAAGGAAGTTTCGAAATCTGATAAATCCTTTATTTTATGTTTTATTGCTACAATAGCAGAACATCATATACATTATATATAGCAAAATAAACGCACGTTAGGTGAGAAAATAAACGCAGGTTAGGTGTAAGAAAGATAAGTAAAAATAATTAAAAGAGTTACTATTATCATCTCAAACCCTTCCATGACTTTTTATATGTATGCGTGCTTGTATGCGTTAGAATGTGTGTGTGTAATTAGGTTTTGGTTTCTGTATGGTTGTATGCATATATATGTACATATACGCGCGTGTGTACATGTGCATACGTGCGTGTGTGTGTGTGTGTGAGTATATCTTATCTTTCGCTATTCCACATTTACCTCGTTCTCAATACTTTCTCCCATTTACCTCATTCTCAATACTTCCTTCCTTTTAACATTCTGAGCTATTTTCTTATTCTTTTATCTCTTTTCAAGATATCTTTCTTCTTATTTTCTATCTTTTAAATTTCTTTATATTTCATTTATTCCCTTTCTCTATTCTTCATCTATTTTTTTATTTCCTGCATATTTTTACTTCTGCCCTTATTTATGGTTTCCCCCTTTCTTTCTTTCTTTCTATCTTTCTTTCTTTCTTTCTTTCTTTCTTTCTTTCTTTCTTTCTTTCTTTCTTTCTTTCTTTCTTTCTTTCTCTCTTTCTTTCTTTCTTTCTTTGTACCTGCTTTCATACTATGTATTTTTAAAGTTTTATCTGTCAAGCGTTCCTGTCTTTCGTCTTCTCTCTTTCCCGCTTCCTTTCTATTCCTTAATTTTCTTTATCTTTTTTCTTTCTTGTCACCTTTGTAACATTTTCTTCCATCAATCTTAAACTACTTTCATGATGTCTTTTATGATCATTTTCCAACTTCCTCTGCGTTTCCGTTTCTCTTCATCTTCCTCTTCCTCCAAATACAAATCTTCTCTTACTCTTTATTTCCTTTTTTTTTCTTTCTCCCCCGTGACCATTCACATCTATTACAATATATTCCCGTTTCATCCCGGGCCTACCCTCCTGTTTCTTTTTTCCGTTTTTTCCCTAGATTTCCTTCTATCCATCCTTCTTCAAATCTTACTTCACAGACATTTTTCCGTATTATTTTTTCGGAGTGAATGCGATGAGTTGGCGTAATCGTTACGCGACGGAGATGTTTAGTGGCATCTAAGATTTAGGTTCAAATAGCACTGAGAGGTCAACTAGCCTATCATTTTTTTTGTGGAGTCCATTAAAAAGAAAGCAAAGTCAAGTATTGGACCCTTTGTAATCGTGTCCTCCCCCTACATCTAAAATTGCTGGTCATGTGCCAAATGTTGAAAGCAGGATTTTGTTCAGACCGAATGCAAAGAGGTGGCATATTCGTTAGCGTGTCGGACAAAAAATAAATAGCACTTATTTTGGGTTTTTATTTTTTTTTAGATTAAATTACGTCGAAGAGGATTTTACCTTTCACCTTTTTAGGGTAGAGAAAATAAAGTGCACGGCGTCGAGGACACCAGCTGCCCCCCCCCCTCCAATGCTTTCCTTGCCCCAAAACCTGAAACCATTACACTTTACGGGTTGAAAAATTCGATAGGGTACCGAGCAAGAGAATTTGTAGTGGCGCGTAGCTAAGTAGTTTGGGCGTTGGGTTCATGGTCGTAAGATCTGGTTTCGATTCTGGGACTGGGCGACCCGATGTCTTCTTGAGCAAGACACTTCATTTCACGTTGCTGCAGTCCAATCAACTGGCAAAAATGAGCTCAACTTGCGGCGGACCGGCGTTCCACTCAGGTGGGGAATATATACATCATGGAAATCAGGAAACCAATCCGAGAGGTCTGCATGTCGCGGGAAGGAATTCAAAGGGAACTAAAAATATTTGCAGGATTTTTTTTTTTTTTTTTGCATATCTTTACACTACAATTGCAAGTCCTGAAGAGATCAAATTTGCCTTTCATCATTTCAAGGTTTGAGAAAATAAAGTACCAGTCAAGTTATAGTATCAATGATATCACCCCATCGCCTCCTCAAAACTGTTGGCATCGCACCTACATCAGAAACTGATATCATTCTCGCATTCACGCAATTCCTGAAACATTGGACATATCGCTGTTGCAGCATTTTTAACAGATCTTTACATTATGAGATCAAACTCCACTGAGGTCATTTTTGCCTTTCATCTTTCCCAGGGTGAAAACATAAAATACTTCTTAAGTGCTAGATCAATATAATCGACTGTTCTATCCCCCAGCAAATCTTAGCCATGTACCAATATAAATATTATTAATTCTTCATTTGCCATCATTCCATACGCGGTTTATTCTTCTTTATTTTTCCATATTTAGTTTCTTAATATTTTCCATCTCCCTTCTGATCTTCTCGGCAGTTTTCTGCGTTTTTTTCTTCTCTCACCATCTTCTTTTTTTCCTTAATTTTCCTTCTGCATACGTTCTTTTCAAGCTCTCTTTCTTTCTCTCTATTTTCTCTTTCCTATGTGTAATTCTAGGCTCTTTCATATTCATTTTCTCTAGACTTCCATCTGTCGTTCGTATCTTCTTTCTTATTTTCACTTTATATTTTTCTCCTAACTCTTTTCTTCCTTTCTTTCTCTCACTCTTTCTTTTTTCTCGTTCTTTTTTCCGCTCTTTCTGTTTTTGCATAGCATCACTTTTCCACGCTATATTCCCTCTAAATTTCTTTCGCTATCTTATCTTAATCTTTATGCATTTATCTTAAACTTTTCCTTCTTTCTTTCCCCTCCTGCAATCCTTCATTATATATTTATTTATTTATTTATTCCTTCATTTATGCATTTTTCCTTGATATTTTTAGTTACTCAACGATCTTCCTTCCCTTCTTTCTCCCTTTCTCTGTTTCATCTTAACATTTTCTCGTTCTTTATTACATACCGAGCGTCTTCTTTGTCTTTCATATGTCCTTCACTTTCCCTCATTCAATCACCTTTCATTCGCTCCCTTCTACACATTCTCTCTCTTTCTCTCCCTTTCTGACTTACCTCTCCCTCTGCACTACCCATCTCCTCTCTCTCTCTCTCTCTCTCTCTTTCTCTCTCTCTCTCTCTTTCTCTCTCTCTCTCTTTCTCTCTCTCTCTCTTTCTCTCTGTATTTTCCCTCACACATTAGTGTCCTGTCATACAGATCTTGTTCCTCGACCTCTCTGTCTACAGACGCGTGATATCACATAATTATCGGTAAAAGATCTGACATGGTTAACCATAAGCCATAACGGCTGAAGTAACTGAAGACAAAACAAAACACAGAGACACACAGACTGACAAACAAAAAATGGCGTTAGAGAGAGAAAGAGAGAGAGAGAGAGAGAGAGAGAAAGGTGAGAGAGCAAGTGATAGTGAAAAATTGTATATGTAGCCGAGTGGTGGAACTATTTTTCATTTTTACACTACATTTTATGTTTGCCGTTTCGTTGAATTTTATTTATGTTATTTTATCAAAAGATGGAATTTAAAAAATACCAAAAAATACAACATTTTTTATTATTAGTTCTTATCTGCTTTCGATATTTTGTTTATGCGATATAATATTTTACATTTTCTTTTTTTACTGATTTCTTTCATTTTCTGTGTGAATTCTTTTAAAACACTGAACGAAGTTCAAACCATAATGGTGCGTGAAAAACTCAGTGAGGGCCAAAATGACAATACCAGAAAAAAATATGCACTCCCGGGGAGTGATATTTTTTATTGCAGTAAGAATATATTTTCTTTGCTTTGTTTTATCTACTATATGCATTATTTATTATTTTTATTGATTTTTGTAGGAAATATTAGAAACTGCGTCAGATATTTGGGTGCGACACTGTATAGTCTTTCAGATCGAGCCCAGGCTATTTGAATGATACTTTATTCTATCGATCAGTGAAACATGAAATAAAACTATAATCTCTTCAGAACATAATCGTACGTCTTTAAATCTCTCAAAGATGATTGCTTTTATTCTCTGCAAATCCTTTAAATGAATCACCCAAATATTTTAAATTCTGTAGAGGCAGCAGTTTTTATTTATTTAATTATTATTATATTTTTTTGTGTACGTGGAGACTTAGTCGGGTATAATCTATTAAATCCCCTAATCCTAGAGCTTGATATAGTATTATTATTTTTTATCGATAGCCAGACATGTGAAAGATAAAATTTACTTTGAAATGCTACAGTTAGAAAATAAAGCAAGGAATTTCGTTCACGCCTCCACCGATACTGCCAATATACTACCCATGGTTCCTTCATTGATTTCACTGCACACATTTTAAGGAGTTACCTAAAACACATTACGTTGATTAGTTTTGTATTTTATCATACTGACACTAAGATGCAAGATGATCATTTTAGGGGTTCAACTCCGAAAGCAGAACGTGGCAAATTCGCAACTTCGCTAGAATGCTGGTGTGAATACCTTGCAGAATTTTCCGACTCCTGGTCCTCTGATTTTAATTGCTGCTCAATCAACATTACCGTAAAAACTTTTGCTACTAAAACATGTTACTTTGTCCCTTATTTTGTCAGTCTCATTCTCTGACGGACAATACACATGTAAAAATAACATTCGAGTTCAAAACAAGGTTATTTTTCTGTGAAACAATAACATTCAAATGCCTGTCATGACATGCAGAGGAATATCATAAATAAGGTGTAACATTGCTTACAGGATAATAATTTATAATTGTATAGGTTTGAATAAAGTACATAATCGATATATTTATTCACAGTAATATTTATTCCAACTTGGAATTCGAATTTACGATTTTACTTTGTTTGTTTATTTTCTCTCTAATAGTCACTGACAAGTAAAAATGCATTTTGAACATAGTTTAATGTCTAAAACATCAATCAAACACCTTAAATCCAGAGAGACATTCTATAAATATAATTTCCAGACTAAATTCTCACTCACAGGATTTTCTTACCAATATATATTACGAGAATGAATGTGAATTAAAGTGAACTATCAAATCCTGGGGTAGTATTTAAAAATAGTCAATGAAACAATATATTCAATAGAGATGCAAAAAAAAAAAAAAAAGAAACTGGCTTGTCACTAAAGGACTAAACGCTTTTCGTTGCAGCTTTGTTCGATACAAGCAGTTCCGGAATTAACAACAGCAATACAACACATTCACTTGCTATATAAAAGATCTCCACACATTTTACAAATATAACAGCATTAGAAAATTGAAGGCTTAAGCAAGATCTCAGTGACAAGAAAGAAATGACAGTTGTAATGTTCAATGCCTTAAGTTAAACACTAAACATGAGTTGTTGTTTCGCCTTTTTTTTTCTCTTTTCATGCAGATGGCGTCTCTAAAATATTTGCGCAATAAAACACTGTACTGATTCAATAATCTGTATCATTTGACTGTCAAAATTTATTATGTCCTAAGACATTAATATTCCGTCTGTGAGAACAGTGAAGATTGGCAATATATTATAGCGCATTACTAAATATTTTACGATATTCAGATTTAGCTGCCGTTGTTGATATTGTTTAGCATCAGATCAGCCAAGTTTCTGCAGTTTTATATATCAAGTTTTTGCAGCCGATATTTTACACTGCGTCTTTACTAGTCATGTATGTTAACAATTCGCCTCTTGGTTTTGTTCAAATTTGACAGTGATGGGATATGATGCGATTTCTAGGACATTTAGCTGCTTTTACTAAGAGATCAATGAAATACTTATTGAGGATTATCATCATATACTATTCTGCAAGAAAAGTCTAAATATCTTCTTCAGTTCAGCGGTTCTCGAATGTACTCGAGTTACCAACGACCCACGGCTCCAGGACATGCCCCACCCAAAATTTCACATGCGAAGGGAGATGTACTTGTATAACGATACACATATATGTATGTGAGCATGTACACATACATACAGGAATACACACACGCACGCACACACACACAAGCACATACACACACACACATATATACATATGCGCACATTAAACACTCTGTCTATATATCTATGTGTGTGCTCAATTTGTACTTATCTTATCGACCTCGAAGGATGAAAGGTAAAGTCGACCTCGGCGGAATTTGAACTCAGAATGTAGTGACAAGCGAAATACCGCTAAACATGGCGTCCGGCGCGCTAACGAGTGTTCCAGCTCAAAATGTAGATCAATTGAACAGTTAGTGAGTTTCAATGGCACAAGAAAACCATCACCAAATATAAGAATATTCGTTTTAACACACGATTCTACACCAAGAACATGCAAAACAAATTCTTAAACGCGTGCGCACACACACACATACGCACGCACACACACCCATACACACACACATATATATATATATGCATGTGTGTGTCTATGTGTATGCATTTATAAGGTTTCGTTTATGCATATCGTTTATTCATGTAATTTTACTTGATTTAATTTCTTCCAGCGGTCAATGGCTTGTAATTCTATATTCATTTTATTAGATACTGAATGTTTTACAACTCTCTTAAGGTTCTCGACAAGATACATACGACCATTAACAATAATTAAACTAACACCATCTAATAAAATGTACTCTTCTTAACAATGAAACGGAGACTGAGTTATAAAATGGAGACAGTTGTCTGGTATCCATAACTTGCCAACCCCTCCCCCGTCGAACATTTTGCGAAAGCTTATTAGCCTTGATAAGAAGAGGTAGCCAATTGGACTGCAGATGTGGCTAATGATTCGATCAAATGAAGTATTAAACATACCACGAATTATACATGGCAGAATGAGCGAGACTCTTCGAAACATGTGTTGACTAAATAAATCCTTGATAATTCATCCTCATTCTTTGTCTTCTCTCTCCCCTCTATCTCTATACACACACACACACACACACATACACACACACACACATACATACACACAAGTACAACGTTTCTGCTTACCAAGGTCTTCTCATTAGTTACCGATCAAACCAGAAATACGCTAGCTGAAAATACTACACTGTGACCTCGAACTCACGATCACGTGGTTGAAAAGCAATTTTTTAAACCATACAACCTTCCCAGAGTCCATTATATCAATAATTTCTTTGCTATTAAAAGTAAAATAATAGATTTGTCGAATTTTGCGATTATTTCCAACAAGTGCGTAATGTGATGCCTGCTAAATTTTTTTCATCACTGAGCTAGGAATTCAAGTGTTGAAATAAATATAACACTTCTCGGAGAAAGCGAATAAAATTGTCTGAAGTAGTTTGTTTGTGACAGATGATTAAGTTCAGTCTGTAGCAGTAAATTTATCGAAAATTTACGTCGCTCTCGTTACAATTCTGTCGTGTGTACAGACGAGATTTAAAGTTGTATGGCACTTTTTATATCTGTAAAGCTGAAATTAGAATACAACGATGACCTGTACACCGGAACATTTATTCTATTTTTGGAGGCAAGTTGTTGCCATTTAGATATATATCCCACCGTTGTTCATATTTTGTCTTCAATCAAAGTTACATGCGATCAAGACGTTTCCAGCCACGACTATCCTGCCTTTTGTATATTTAGGACCACATTATGCAGTATTGCTTGAATCGGTGGGCTGAATCTGAGATACCTTGGAGATTCTTCCTAAACGATGAAGCCATCTCCTGCATTAATTTGCAATGAGCCACTGTAAGTATATAAATAAATAACTTTCAAAGAAGACTGGATTTTGCTTTCTAAATTTCTCACTAGGGGTACCTTGTCTGTATCACAAATAATATCACTGGAAATTTGTTCAGTTCCACAATATCCGTTTGTAAATCCATTGCTATTGGCTTCTTGTAACGAATAGCAACTTTTGATACAGAAACTGTTAAATCAACGTTATCTTTAAAGTAGACAAGCAGAAGACCATGCTAAGATAAATTCTGCCCAAAACACGTTTCCTTTGGACAAAATGTTTATTACGGAATTTGTATGATTTTCTAAAACTGAGCTTCCATTCATGATGCCTTCGTAGATGTGCGTATTTTGTGAAAAGTTCTTGATTATTTTTCGGCAAACTCTCATTTTGAACAATGAAAAATTCATTCATGCATGACGTAGGAGTCCTTTCTTTAATAATATTATAAAAAGAAAAGCAACTTATCCTTCTGTTTTTACTGTTTTGTTTTTCAATTTACAAATCATGACTTTACCACCCCTTAACATGAGTAAGATTATCTTTGATCACTAAATTCATTTCTGTATAAAATCGTTGAATCGTTCCGAGAAAGAATTTTACAATCATGAGCTGATACTTGCGTCAACTCAGCAAAAAAAAAGAGAGAGAGAAAAAATTAATAGCAAAAACAAGAGAGAAAAAATTAATAGCACAAAATATATGAACACTTTTTAAAGTAAAGTTTTGTCTCTTTAATGAAGAATTCATAAATGCCAGGAGCTATTCCGGATATCATCCATCGCATTACGAATAAAGCGAATACTGAATGGATAATTCTTTTAAGACATATCGAATAGTTTTCGAAGAGATAAAAAAACAAAGCATTCCTGTGACATTAGATGGAATCTGTGAAGAGAGATGTGGCAGTGATGTTTGTACATGTTTGACTTCGTTGACGCTAAATAAGCCCCCAAACTACCCTTTCAATGAATATTTGATTTTACTCTCTGTTAATTATTCCACTGCTTCGTAAATAGCCGTTCTTGAGTGAGAAATCATAATTCAATTTTTCATGAATACTTGATATTTTTTCGGTACCAATCACATCAAATACCATGCTAAGGTAATTGTCTCTTACTTAGACTCGCGGATAGTTTCGATCTAATTGAGGTGTGAAGCATCCTTCGGGTAACGTTGTTCAAAGAAAGTCGAAAAAATATGCAAGCAAGAGAACAACAGCTTAAAACTGAGCCTCATAAGAAATGTTAATTAGTATTGACTGTTGCAAAAGTGCCAGAATTTATAAAGAATGTCTTATAGACACTGGTTAAGAAACATGCTTAAAATTACTTCGTATAATAATGTAGTTTTGGGTTTATTCATACTGCATGGTGCCGAAGTTAACTATCATACATACACACACGCATATATATATATATATATATATATATAAGAAAAATAAATGGAGAAATCGACAGATAGACATCAGTTTATTAACATAACTCCAATTTCGGGTAGCATCAATTTCGTATAACCTACAATTGTTTCAATATTCAATTAATTCAAACTACAAATAATTAAACTAAAGACGCATTTTGAATATAGTAAATTAAGCATTTCATCAGGGTTAGAAATCGACACAAAACGATTCATATCCCAATGGATTGAGGGATCAATAGCAGATTCATCATATCAAGATTCATTTTGTTATGCGTACTTATGCTTGTTAATCCATTGGGATATCCTTCTTCAGTAGTTACTGAAGAAAATTCTTCTCCAAGATAACTGCAGTGAATTGCCTTTAGGAGCTGAAATATGTCAGAGCCCTATTTTAACTACTCTGGAGTTTGTTTATTGTTCACGCTGATACAATTGTATTTATTCCATACAAAGGGACGCATATGCAATTCAATCAGTAATATTCACTGTTATCTCTCTTCACAATCCTATATTGAGGAAGAATCAAGAGACAGAGTATGAGCCTGTGAGTTCTTAAGGAGGAGATATTGAGCAGATACCGTGTTTTTATACGTATTAACATAGGCAAGCAAGAGGTTTGTCTTTAGAACTTGAAATATGCCGCAAACACTCACTCATACAAACACATATATATTTTTGAATGATTGGGATATATATCTAATTACGCTGGTAAGTATGCATATTTGTAAGTTTTGTATGTATGTATATATATATATATGTATGTGTGTGTTTCATTAATTACAAGACTGTATTCAAGCAATATATATTCTATGATTAACATATTCTCTTAGCATTTGACAGTGAGTTTGGAACTGAGGAGTTTCTAATTATGCATCCGATATTTCGAAATCTTCACAGTCTTATTATGAAGAGCTAAATTGAATTTCCTGTTCGTGATACTTCTAATATATTGATTGAAACGTGTAAACACCTCCGCCCTAATGTGTTGGACATTTGGCATCATATATCAACACGCACGTGGTGGTATATTAACTCGGTGTTATGTAGGCATATTTCTGCATGTTTGCACACAACACGCTCACACACACACACATTCACATAGGCATATGGATACACACACACACACACACACACACACACACACACACACACACACACATATATATATATATAGATATATATCTGTGTTTGTACGTCTATGTATATGTATATATATATATATATATATATATATATATATATACATATATATATATATACATATATATATATATATCGATGCTAGATATTGGTGCACATAAACAAAATTAGGTTTCATTAACACTAACACACACACGCATACGTATAAATACAAAAATACTTACATAGAGAATTAAAAAATATAGAGTACTAAGAACAGAATACGATAGCTTTTTCCGAAAGCTCGGACTTAGGTAATAATGTGAATCCTCATAATTTGCAGATGGAATCTGAAAGACCTCTTTGTAGGGTTGTTTGTAGGGTTGTTGCCGGAATGTTGGTACTGAGCATTACCGTAAGGGATTTGGCTTTCAGATGGTGACACTAGAGGGACGTGAGTGAGTGGTGTAACGGGAAGATTTTCAGCACAAGTGTTAGATAGATAGATGCATAGATACATATATGTATGAATGCAAGTGTGTGTGTGTGTGTGTGTGTGTGTGTGTGTGTGTGTGTGTGTGTGTGTGTGTGTGTGTGTGTGTGTGTGTGTGTGCGTGCGTGCGTGTCTGTGCGTGCGTGTGTGACAATGTATGATATGGATAATTAGATTTGTGCTTGTATCAGTATTATAAGTTGACATGGTGAATTAATTAATTATGTATATAAAGTTGTCAGAACATACGCAAGCTTATGCAGGTATTTCAGAGATAATCTAAGTACATATGTATAGAGATAGCAAACGTGAATATATCATCACTTTGTGCTATTGTTTATTCTGTTTGTAGACATGTCAAACCGCCTGCATTTTTACTTAATGAATGGAGTGCAGTTTACTGAAATCGTGTGAACGGTGGAAAATGTACAGCTGCCAATCAAATAACCATACGCGCCTTTACATACTTACACACGCACACGCATGCACAAACACAGGTACACACATAGAGACATGTAGATATATGCATCTATCCATTTATCTATCTATCTATCTATCTATCTATCTATCTATCTATCTATATATATATACACACATACACACCTGATGTTATGCATATGTAATCTATCAGTATGCGTGTACATTATATAATTGAAATTCCTGGAATGATTTAATGACTACTGGAAGTGTCATTGAAAAGAGAACAATCAGCGCAAATGCTTCTAATAAGATGATAAAAATGTTGTTTAACGAAATTGATATTGCTTAAAAATTATATTGGGTTATGATATACTTACTGCTTAACTCTGTATAAAGGAAGTAGTTGCGAATACATAAAGTGTGCGATATGATCCGTAATACATAATATTGTGAATACTGAGGTGTAATTTCATATTAATGCTGTTTAAATTACTTGTTTATTACGAAATTTCTTAATATACTTTAATAGTGATATTTAGACAATAATTCCTGGAGGTTTCTAAATTAAACGGAAATTTTCTGTAGATGAGCATATTTAGATATAATTATTCTTAGAAATATTACGGAATGTACTTTGGTTATACCATCTTGCTCTCTGTGTAGCGTTTTTCGTGTAGATCTTCTATGTTCGGTTCTGTTTTCTACGTGATAGAAAGCCGTCACTAATGAGCGTAAATTGATTTCATTTTAAACCAAATTTCAATGAATTCTTCGGATGTTTATGTATGGTGAGGTGTTTTTATTGGCTATCGATCACAATTTTTTTAAGGGAAATTGATATAGAGTCGGACCGACTGATTGGATGTTAGTATTTTTTGTAAAATCTCTAAAATTGACATTTTTTTGCGGGGTGCTAAAACTCTTTTTCTTGTAGTTTGAAGTTACATAAATACAATTTCCATTATTTCTGTAGTGTCCTTTCAAATTCTGCCGAGGTCGACGTTGCCTTTCATAAGTACCAATTACGTACTGGTGTCGATGTAATCGACTAGCCCCTCGCCCAAAATTTAAAACCCTGTGTCTATAGTAGAAATTATTATTTCTGTAGCGTCTTATTTCAACATGAAGCAAGTAAATCTTTAAGCTTGTGATGTCACATCTTCTTTCGAAGAAAATTTTTCCTCTGTATAGTTATAGTTGAGTCTAAATCCACATATAAGCTATAACTAGATTTATGAAATATATTGCAGAATGTTTTCGTTTGCGTGCCATTATTTACCTTCTTATAATGTGCTCAGTCTAAAATGATAGGTATATTGGAAATATGGTATCTGCAATAGAATCTGTTGACATATATCTGTTTAATGTTCCATGGTTTCATTTAGAGTTAGTATTAATATTAGTCAAAATATTCCAGTTTAGTGTGTTTTTGCTTGTTTTAATACAAGAATTAGATAGAAATGCCTGGTAGCTGTTTATATATTTCTAAGAAAACTCCGAAGGAATGAGTTTTTTCATCTAGTATTTCGATTACAATATTTTTGGCAAGCTTCTAGGAATTCTTTTAAATTTTGTATTGACGAAGGGAATAATCATATTTTCTTTCAATTGTTGAGGAAGCATGTTTTGATGTCCACAGCTGTTAGTTTTAAGTCCTTATCTAAGAATGTAGCTATATTTTTAATATTTCCGTAGCAAGGAGCACTAAATACTTCTATGGGGAATTTTGAGTTGTATTTTTATCACAGTAACAGCGTTGATTTGAATAAAGAGTAAACCTGAAGGTCTGCGAGTTTCCTCTTCGGTAAATGCCTGGGGCATAGGTGTTTAAACTTCATTATAAAGTGAATTGTATTCTACCCTAATATTTAGAAATAGAATGATCAAACTAGTAGCACTTAAATTAATGAATAATAATACGTTTTCCAATGAACACTTCATTACTTCATATTTATTTATCAATATGAACACTTTATCTTTTAGATATAGACAGATAATATGAAATCACACATTTATACTGATAAGCCTGTTATTTAACTCGACAGTTATTTCACTAAAACAGTAAAACATCAATCTCTCTGGTGTATTTATTAATTACTATACAAACCTGAGATTTGTATTTAAGCATTTAAGATAAATCACATTTTTCACTAGCGATTCTAAAACTAATCTTCAGTACAGCTTAAATTAAAATTCGTTTTTCCCACTCTGACTTCTATGCATTATCTTTTTTATTCTATAATCCAACATTTATCTTGGTTGACCCAATCGTCGCTGTGAAACCAATCTCTGCTTCAATTCTACACAGAGTGTTACATTCGTATATGCAAGCAAGCTTTCACGCCTACGCACACATAGCAAGATTGCACTTTCGTGAGATAGTATCTAATGATGATGCCATAGCTGTTCCAGCTTTTTTTTCCTATCAATTCACATCTCCATTATATAAATATATGTATATATATATATATATATATATATATATATATAATAGATTTGTGTGCGTGCCTGTGCGTGTGTGTGCATGTATATATATAAATATGTATATTATATACATATACATACATATATATACATATATATATATATATATCTACCAGCAAGTCTCGGGAGTGGCCATGGGGACGAGAATGGGCCCCAACTACGCGAACCTCTTCGTTGGTTATGTTGAGGCCCAAATATTCTC
>NC_069002.1:2251684-2252745 GCF_001194135.2 Octopus bimaculoides | reverse complement strand
CACACACACCTAACTAGGAATTCTTCTGCCCTTACACACCTAAATTGCCCCCCACACTTTCTAATCTTGGAACGGTAAAACAATAAAACTCCACCAGTTGATAAACGTATTCTGTAAGACAAATTCCAGTATATAAAATGTTAACTTATATCTCCCGAAATATTTACTCATATTATCTTTCATATCTTCCAATGAATATCCATGTATTTTAACTCGTTATGAACAAAATTTCCCTTTGGCATAACTACATTTGTTCTCGCATGTTTTTATCTCTATTTCTTCAATTCTTACTAAACTGACATTTGTTACATTGTAACTAACGAGGAAGAAAAAAATTCAGATTAATCTCTGAAAGTTATTTTGTTTTTATTTCATACGATATACATTTTACATTGTACATTATCTTAGATTTATTCCTTACAAGATGTACATTCTACATTTATTTACACATTAACATTTACAAAACAACTCTTCACAAATATAAAATCTATTGCAATTGGAATATTAATACTAATACAGTTATTCCTCTAATTATCATCTTAATAGTAATGATGCTGAGCATTACATAGTAATCATCATACAAAGCATACATACATACATATATAATTGGAAAACTGGAGACAAGAAGTGGAAGTACGATTTCACTGCATTATGAGATCTAGTTGTGTTTCTTCAGGTAATATATAAATATTGTCTCTGTAAGTTTAAAACTTCAGCTTCGACGCCATTCCCTCCGACTGTCGTGGTCTGAATTTAGTAGTAGTCACTGATCTCCATAACGTCCGAGAACCAGCTGTAAGACTAACTTACTCTTTAAAAATGTCCTGAAAATTCCACACCTCTTGGCTTTGTTGTATCATTTTATTTAACACACACACACACGCACACATATATGTATATATTTATATATTTATTGTGTGTATGAGTGTGTGTGTGTGTGCGTATAATTATATAGGTATATTCATGAATATGTATATATACATATACATATATACATGAATAATATGAATTTACAAATATATACATATATGTATGCATATCTATATCTATCTATCTATATA
>NC_069002.1:2249964-2251445 GCF_001194135.2 Octopus bimaculoides | reverse complement strand
TATATATATATATATATATATATATATATATATGCGTGTATATACAAGAGAGAGCGAGAGAGAAAAAGAGAGAAGCATATTGAGATTGGGAGATTAGGAGAGGATTGAAAAACGAAAGGTGAGAGTAGGACTAATGCATTTGCAGTTAAAACAGTAGCTGGCAGCAAAAATGTAACGATGTCAACGTCAAAGCAGCAAGGCAGCCTCTGTCGAGTGCACATCCTGTTCCCCACTGTGTCTCTATAATCTTAGCACCACCATCAACACCAACGCCAACAACACCACAACCGAGAAAACGTTACTTATATATATATCTACTCTCTCCTCTGTATCTGTTTCCTCTCACATTGTCGTCTCTCATGGCATGCTTGAACGACAAATACTTTTTACTTGATTAGTGTAGAGAACACTTTCAAAGCTGATATCACCAACACGGCCACCGTCACCACCACCACCACCAACACCAACACCACCATCTGTCGTATTGGCAACGTCTCTGTTCGTTAGCACTTTCCATTTGCATTTCGCCTTAACACCAATCTGTGAATAAATCAAAGACGAAGCACTAACAGATCGCAGCAGGTAGCACAATACACATGTGCGCATGCAGATTTTAAATGGTTAATTTTCTTAGTTTCTGATGGAATTGAAGAAATTTAAATGTGTATGTTTCATTACGCCAATGTATGTGTGCTTATGCTTATATGTATATATATGAAGTGACGTTTCTTGGGTATATGAAGTATGCGTGTTTCTGTATGTGTTGTTCACGAAGTGTACATATAAAAGCTATGCATGAAGATACACGTGCAAATGTGTGTTAACTGAATTTTGTTTCATAAACTCTTACGCACATTCTTGCCTACGTAGTCAGCACACATATATGTATATATATATATATATGTGAATGTTTGTGTGTGTCAGTATATACGCATATATGTTCATACATGTTTATTGATATTAACAAATTAATGTATATACACACATGCATATTAATATATACGAGAATGCATACTTATGTGCATATATATATATATATATATATATATATATATATATATATATTACTGATTATACATATATATATATAGAGAGATAGAGATAGATAGATAGATAGATAGATAGATAGATAGATAGATAGATAGATAGATAGATAGATAGATAGATAGATAGATAGATATGTGTGTGTGTGTTTGTGTGCATTTATCGGTGCTTTTATTTATTTATGCATTAAAGAAGAATGATATTGATTGCTGACTTTGGTACCTAATATGGTTCTTCGTACGAAGACTGGAAGACAGAGAGATACAAACATCTCCCACTTATCCAACACTTTTATATGTGGAAGTCATCAAACATATTAAGTAATTCTCTTCCTATACAAACACAAGCACACACACACATACACAGAGGCGTGCACGTACCAACACATACTCATATATATATATATATATATATATATATATATATATATATATATA
>NC_069002.1:2241468-2249954 GCF_001194135.2 Octopus bimaculoides | reverse complement strand
ATATATATATATATATATATATGTATATATATGTATGTATATATATATATATATATATATATGCATATATCCATACATATATGTACATACCTACATCTATATGTATACATACATGCATATCAAGGAAACGTTTAACACAATGAGAAACGAGACATGCAACATAAAGTGTATACCCCTTCGTCAGTTGTCCCTGTTCCATCTACTACGTTTTTCGAGGGGAAGGACAATATGCGAATTCGTTGGAACAGTTCTTCCCGCAAAGCATTTGGGATTTTTTAGATTCTTATGGTCAGTCATATGTACATATTCTATTGTTATACATTTTCATGCGAAGGCCTAAAAGTTTATTTGCAATGCAACCCAACATAAACGTATCTGCATATATAAAATTGTTTAAATCCACATATTTCAGGGAGAAGTTTTTGCCCTTCAGAAACATTGCTATATATCTCGTGAGCACACACACATATATACATACAAACGAACACACACACACACACGTGTGTGTGTGTATGTATGTATGCGTGTGTGCGTATGTATGTATGTTTGTATGCATGTATGTCTATAATAGGTACATGATTTGTGCATTCGGATATGTATATATAGATATACCTGCATATATAAACGTGTAGATAATTTCCATACATATTTCTATACACTCAACCAACATTCTAATATATGTTCACATGCATACAAGCTGACCCACACACACACACATACATACAATCATCCAGAGGGCCTCGTCCAATCGCTTTCATTCTCCAACATCTAATCGACCTGTGGTGATGGTCACAGCGTTTACAACAAGTGTAATATGCAGTGGTATTGATCGCAAAACTGAAATGTTTCCATGTCCAAACTTTTACTTTACAATGTCATCACACAGCAATACCTCGACGTACGTATTTATTACGCTGGTAGATATTATTTTAACACGCAGTAGTGGTAACAGCAAGGAACACAACTTGAAAGAGAACGAAAACATGTAAGAAGAAATAATACACATATATTACAACATAATTATCTATGAAGCCTCCATTTTATGTACAGGAAGTTAACACGAAACCTGGTATACAAATTTCTTAAATATTAACCTGTTGTACATGTAAGAATTATTGCAATATATAAGAAGGTAACTGTATTGAATATATCAAAGATAAAATAGAATGATATAAACGAAGAAATAAAGATATATAATCAAGTATGCATGTATGTGTGTATGTTTCACTACACCTCTATGTTTATATAGGTATATATATATATGAGTGTGTACGTGTGTGTGTATATGTATATATCTATATATATATATGTATATATATATATTTGTAAATATACATATTTAAATGTGTGCGCGTACGTATGTATGCGTGTGTTTGCGTGTGTACGTAGATATATGAATATATAAGGGCATACATATAAACAGACACGCGCACACACAATATACAAGCATGTACAAATATATACATAATTCACACTGTTGTTTCAGTAATATTCTTTAATACCATATTTCCACAGAGACAGGAGAGAGAGAGAGAAGGAGGAAGAGAGAGAGAAATCAAGAAAGAAAGAAAGAGAGAGAGAAAGCCCACCTACAACCACCTACAATCTTTTTGAATATGAAATAACGAATATATCGAAGTCCCTAGAGCAAATCGTAAAAAGGTATTTATTGAAATGCATATTGTGATATTATATACGTATTTCAATATATGGCTTGATTAATTTTTCGTATATCTTTTCTCATTGGCTGGTCTTATATATTACCGTATATATCATCACTCTCGAATCTGTTGATGAGATTTCTAGTTCTACTGAAACCATTCTTTAAGCGTCTTGGACAGAAAACTGAAAGTTTCTCTTATTCTTTGCATTTCTTTTACAGTTTTATTTTACAGTGATTTGTACATTTGTCGCAGATGCGTCATTTCTTTTCCTGTCATGCAATCAGCTGACCGTGCTCTACGTCACCTTGTGAGCCTAGATCGGCTGAAAATGTTCATACCACTTAGATCCAATAATATATCAGCTGCTAGAAATTATTTACGAATATCGGCTGAAGCGTTCACAAGCTAACCAAGACACTCTCATGAAATGTAGCCAAGCGAAATTTATTTTTCAAGTAGATAGACAGACAGACAGACAGACAAACAGACAGACAAACAGATAGATAGACAGATAGATAGATGTATTTATGCATGTTCATTCTGTGGAAAACTGTCTCTGTGTCTCTCTACATTGCTTTGTTTACTCCTGCTTTCCTATCTGCATGTGTACACGTGTGTATGTGTGTGTGTGTGTGTGTGTTTGTGTGTGTGTGTTCGTGTGCGTATGTGTGTGTTTCTGTGTGTACACTCGCGCATGCGTGTGTCGACATAATTTAAATTGTAACAAAAGTGCACGCTCTTCATTTCCTTATCAAGATTTTGGGAAAAATGCGAAACAAGATGGAATGAATACAAGCGTGATTCATTGCCTCCGGTACACTACCACCGCAACTAACATTGCTACTACTACTACTACTACTACTACTACTACTACTACTACTACTACTACTACTAACAATAATAATAATAATAATAATAATAATAGCAATGACGATGCTGCTACTACTGATGATGATGATGATGATGATGTTGTGGTTGCTTGTTCTGCTTCTCCTGTTGATACTATTTCATCCAACTTATGATTGAATATGAGAAAAATCGGCTCCGGCATGTCGACTGATTGTGCTTTTCAGCTGCGGGCTCACTGAGACAGTAATCGTGTGAAAATGGAAAATTTTAACCAGAGGGGGAAAGAAAAGGAAAGGCGGTGGGTGGGGGTGGAAACACAACAAACAACAAAAACAGTAATCTCTGTAAATCAGAGACCCAAACCAAGAAAAACACTATAACTGTATAAATAAAGCCCATGATGTTAATGAAAATCTTTATAATTAGTGATTTTGCATGTTTTGTGAAAATTCATTGTTTTGATTTAGCATAAATTATTTGATTTGTGATAACAAAATTAATTACAATAACACAAAAACCTTCAAATGAATGCCAAGAGACAATTTAATTTTTTTTTTTATGTACAAACGTTCACAAATCAATAATTGACTAGAAAGTACAGTTTTTCTTCAATAATATATCATGTAACATTGTTGCCTCGATGTGGTAGCCATAAATTGCCTCACATATCTCTGCGTTGTCTTCAAAAATGATGGGGCAATGAATATAGCTAATTGCTGAGATAACTCCTTCGTTCCTTATGCAGCATAGTTCATCGTAGAACAATCACGAAAAGAGGACTGGTCTGCAACGCAACAGCGATACCAACTTCTACACACATATATACATGCATACATACATACATACCATCGTGAGTGCATTAGGTTTTGCTTAGTAGAAACGCAGGTAAATATTTTATTCAAATGATGATAATTCTTTTTAATTTTGACAAGTCCAGCACTCTTCAAGAGAATGATGAAATGGATTACATCGAACCCCACTGTTTCTCAGGTACTTATTTTATCGCCCCCAAAAGGATGAAAAGCAAAGTCGACATTGGCGGGATTTGAACTAAGAATGGACAATATGCCACTAGGCATTTTTACCGGGCGTGATAACGAAACAGCCGGCTCACTACCGACTTTGTAACAGTAATAATAATGACAATAAAAAGGAATAGGTTTTTCTTTCAGTTTTGACGTAAATGAAAATGAATAGAAAATAGGAATCATCCATTCGTAATTATAATACTATGAATGATTTCGAACTATTTCAAAAATTAAAGAAGCAAAACGTAAATATATAAAAGCATGACATGAGTTTGGATCAATTCCAATTGCTTAGTCATGAGTTTTGGAACACTTTCAGAAGTTTGTTTGTTTCGCTTGGAACAGTTAGAATATTCAGACGAACGATTCTCTGTGAAGCTCGAACGCCGAGGCTTCGTTACTTCCTGCGAGCGGATTTGAAAGAATAACAAAATAAATCACTACACAAAAATAAAAGTAAAATATCTGTTTAAAAAAATACAAAACACCGTTTCATTGCAACAGGACCACAACTTATGATATATTGAGTAAAGGGAGCTTCAACATGAACGCTCCTCCTGCGGATATAACAATCATATTTTCCTCAATTAAGAGATTATGGTGTAAATTCTACAACCTGATATCTTCAACAGGTATTAAGATCTCATTTAATATCCTTCTGTTCTTTGGTTTCAGTCTTTCGACGGCGACCACGCTGGGGCAGCACTTCGCACAGTTTATTAAAAAGTTCATATTTTAAGCCTAGCTGTTATTTTATTAAACAATGTTCACTAACTGCTAAGTTAAGCGGTAAGAGACAAACAAGCACGCAAAGTCGAGTGTCTGTACACACATGGATTTATATATATTGAGATAAGGGGGAGATAGAAAGGACGAGATGATTATCAAATGGATATTAGGAAAGGAATGTAAAGAAAAAATAAATTCACAGTGGTTCTCAAAGTTGGCACCGCAGGACAGAATGCAGTCATGAAGCGTCCTTCTGGCGGCCCCCGATGGCCTTCACTCAATAACTATAATAAATGTTTCTTTAATTGACTTGTGTTTTACTGTTTGTGGTGTAGCCTCGTTAAAAGTCTCAAGGCTTTGGATCTGGCCCAAATATGGAAAAGGTTGTGAACTACTGGTCTGTAATGTGGGTAGGTACTGTAAAGATTGGAAACGTGCCTGGGAAATTGCCGTGATTAACGAAATTACGATGGTTTTAATCTTTTATAACTGACCAAAATGTGAAAGAAAGCAGAATTATGCATGCAAACATTGTTTTTCTTTTTCGCTTCTCTTCAATAAAGGGTGAAGGGAGAGTCAAATCCCTTATAATTTGATGGAGTGTTCTGTGTTTATCAGATTGCGAGCCATTGGAAACAAATACAATACGGTGAAAAATCAATGTAGAACCTGAAGATACCAATAACTTGAAAACCACAAAATAGAGTAGTCGTCCAGCTTTCGAAAGAGACTGGGTGGGCTTGCTTGGAATGGCTCTGCTCAATCCCGTTTAAAGCGAGTTGTACGTTTGTGTGTATGAATCATAAAACTAGACTCGTTAAGATTTGAAAGCAGAACATAAACTAACTATAAAATTAGAACGCTACTAGAATTTACAAGTCATATGTTTCAACGCTCTACTAATCTCGCAGCTCGAGAATCAAACAGAACAATAACTCTAATAAAAATACACATTCTTAATTCGTTTAATTTAGTGTTCTATAAGAAAATTATAAAACTTAATAAGAAGTAATATGAAAAGCTCAGGTATGCGTGAAGTCTATATATGAATGAATGAATGAATACCATTAATTTACACTAGTTCTTAACAAAAAACTGCAAAATTGTAATTATTTTCCTCCCTATCTCTCCCTCTTTCTCACACTGTTTTTCTTTTTAATATGTTGATTCTAAATACGTAAAAAAAAAATTAAATTATTCTCGCAAATGCGGGTGCAATAGTTTATTATTTATTTATCTATCTATTTATTTATTATTTTTTATTATTTTTAGAAAATTTTGTATTTATTTTTGGATACAAATGTAAGTGCTGACAATATTGTGTAAAAACCGAGAAGGCGAAAATATATAAATATAATATTCATATAAATATTAGTTAGAGTTTTAGAAAAACAGAGACGACCCACTTCACGCTTCTAAACAAAAATTGAATATTTTTCTTTCCTGGTTTGAAACGCTGTTTTCTAACACCGAAGATCAAATTGCATATTTTGTTCCGCCTTCCGTACCGGAACAAGCAAGAGATTACTCAGAGGAAGTTCTGCACCATTTCACAGAAGAGATGAGAAATGCTCCAACACTTTGCTTGATACGTAAGCGATTGAGAGTAATGCAGGATATACATTATAAACCTCCCGGCAAATGTGTGCTATCTATTAACTCTATATATGCATTCATTTATTTACTTATTCATCTATTAACTGAATAACTATTAACTTTCGGGATCTTAGTGTTTCCTGCCAAATGACTATTCCTAATAAATTTGCGTATCAAAATAAAGGTACTCACTTCTGTATTCTTAAAATTCAATGCACATACAAACAAACACACATACACAGACATACGCACACGCGCACACAGACACACACACACACACACACACACACACACACACACACACACACTTCTTTTACTGAGACGTGTGTAAATAAAATTGATATAAGCAATTTTTCTCCTTGTTTTGTTATCAATATGTGTGTGTGTATGTGTGTGTGTGAGTATGTATGTATGTATGTGTGTATGTATGCATGAAAGTATGTATGTATGTATTTATTTATGTATGTAAGTATGTAAGTATGTTTGTGTGTATGTATGTATGCATGTATGTATGTGCGAGGTTGAGTCAAAAAGTAATGCCATTTTGTTTAGGACAGGTGTAATTATCAACACTGGAACGTGTGTCATACATCAAAATTAAACTTTTCCTTTGTGTATCGCATCCCTACTTGCTAACAGAAACTTCCAGGCAAAACTGTGAAAAATGACAACTATATATTCGAATAAATCTCATATAGATGTTATCCCTGTATGGCCGTCCTTTCTAGAAACGGAAGTCTTTAAGTGAATATCAATACAGGACATATCAGTCAGTGCACTGAAAATAGTTTGCATAATTTTAGGTTCAATAATTGATATTCACTCGATTGGCAACTCACAGCCCCGTCTTCACACCATTATTAGACAACAGGTAAACAAAAAGAAACGCGCGTAATGAATAGAAATTCGCTTCATTAATTCGTAAACAAATTCAGCATCAGTTTTGTGATTTTTCTAGATTCAAGTATAATCCGTATTAGAGCGATAAGAAAAGCTAGTTGGAAATTAGATTAACACAAGGAAAATTTTCATTTCAGACAATGTGTTGTTTTACTTTCTCTTTCCTGCAAATAGCCACAGAACGCGATGCAAATAGTTGAATGTCTTCCAGTCATTATGATTAAGTTACATCAAGTTATCGAGCGAAGCATAGGTGCCATATTGAATATTTGTCTTTCACATGTGTGTGTGTGTGTGTGTGTGTGTGTGTGTGTGTGTGTGTGTGTGCGTGCAGGTGTCTGTGCGTGTGTGTGTGTCAGTGCCTTTCTGTGCGTGTGTGCGTTTGTGAGTATGTGTCTGTGTACGTATGTGTGTGTTTGTGTGTACGGGACTGCGAGCGTTTGTTTGTATTTAGATTTCCTCGATGTAGTTTTGCTTTGTATTGTTTTATTTTGTTTTCTTTTTTATTTTATCTGTGAAATACATTTGGCAAGAATATTTATTTGTTGGCTAAGAAACAGATTTTTCTGTTAAACAGTCTCCGAAGACAACTAATCATAGATCCGACGGAATGCAGTAAAGAATGTTCAATTAGTTTATTTTGATATGACTAGTTAGGCATTTTAAGGCTATGACAGCCTATGCTATTCAACATTGCCAAAGAATTGCAGTATTTTAGAATGTATATTGGGCATTGTTATAGATTCTATAACACGTCCCTTGAAAAATAACAGCCAAATTTCATTCATATGTCATCCACACCAAATTAAACAAGGAATAGTACATTAAATGATATAGTTAAATTCGTACAATATAAAAATACCATTGAATATATACAGAAATCTCATCACAAACAAATTAACACCATAATGTTTTAAATCTGATATTTATTGTATTGGTCACTTTTGATCAAACGTTACGTGAACAAGGACGAAAACAAACCAATACCGGTTGTGAAACGGTGATATTGTGCAAAATCAACGTAAACAACAAGGCATACACACGTTCAACATACAAAAACATAATACACAGACACACACACATACATAGAGTTGCTGTCTGCCGGATTCACTCCAAAGATATTGGTCAAACCTGGTGTACCACAGCAGACACTTACGCGATGTGCTGCACTGTAGGTTTGAACACGAAACCACGTGGTTGTAAAGCTAACTTATTAAATCTTAGGAGACACATCTGATTCTTTAGTGACCATCTCTGACAATTAGCTAAATGGAATTTCTTTAGATAACAGAGAAAGATTCCAATCACAGTATACTAGACGTTTAAATCACAATCGATAATCCTTTTAACTAATACCATACTTTGCATTTGCAATGAGCTGGAGACTCGATTAGCATGAAGTATTATGTAGAGATAAGGTACTGCAGTTTCACAATCAACTAAATAATCGGAAGATTAACACAGTGTTTAGAACACAAGATGTTTTAAGAGCTTAGATAAGAGTCGTGGCATAAAAATAGAATGTGATACAACCGAAGCTGATAAAGAGTAGATAACTCTTGCTTATGCTGTCGCCTTTCACATCACAACTTATGTTCACTTCACTGGCATCATGTTATACTGTTTGTTATCTGGAGCTAGCAAAGCAAGTTTAGAATCTTCTTTTCCAACATTTTCATGCATATTATATATGCATATATATATATATATATATATATAT
>NC_069002.1:2239077-2240697 GCF_001194135.2 Octopus bimaculoides | reverse complement strand
TATATATATATATATATATATATATATATATATATATATATATATATGGCAGGTTGGCGAGGTGGAGAGGACAGATTTAGAAATAGTAAGAGGGGAAAGCGTCAATGAATGCGAAGTGCAGAATAAACTGCAAACTAGTGTTTACACTTACACGCTGGAAATGATCGGAAGAAGTATTGGAAACTGAAGAATCAAAGTAAATAATAATGTCGAAAGAATTCTCTGCAACGTACAGCTTCAAAAGGATTGATTTCGGAATGATTGAGAGATTGGGAGAACATTGTGCAGTTGGGTGGCGGAAAGACGAGGTTACAGTTTTTATTGTTGATCCACTTTCTAATGTAAATCTAAAGAAAACCTCTGAGAAATCAAGGAAAAATCAGGTGAAGTAGCACATATCACGATGAAAACGAATAGGTTTTTGCTCAGTGATCGATATGGCTCGATGTGATGCTGTTATCAGATTTAACATCGAAAAGCAGCAGCCGATTAATCCATTCAATCGATATGGTATATAGAATCCATAAGAATAGCAATAGTAGTAATAATAATAATAATAATAATAATAATAATGACGATTCCTAAGATATTATAATAACAATGACAATACTTAAAGATGATGATGAGGAGGAGAAGGAGGATTATGGTTATAACAACAACAATATTATGGAATATCTTTGAAAACTGCAATATCTGGAGGCGATGAAAGCTGTTGAGATAAGGAGGCAAATGCCGAGTAAATAACAATTAACTTGGTCTCTTAAGATCGGTATTAATTGTAAAAGCTTTTGTTGCGCAAAGGAGAACGAAAACAAACTGAAAAAAACACCCCACCTCCTCCCACGTCCATACCTCCACAAAAAGGAGAAATAAATAACTAAATGAAGCATATACCAATGCAAAATGCAGAGTTTACCAATTTAGAGAAAGAAGAATTATTCGGAAAAGCCAAATACGTGATAAGGAAAGGAAACAAAGATTACTGTTGCCGTGAGGTAGTTGTGGGCTTCTCAGATTCTTGATGTTGCCAGAAATATATTTTATCTCATTTTTATTTTGTTCTATCTCGCAGCAAAATTCAAAACAAAAGAAATCATGTGAGTGTCATTATTATTATTATCATTATTATTATAATTATTATTATTATTATTATTATTATTATTATTATTATTATTATTATTATTATTATTATTATTTTATTATCATTAATATTATTATTATTGTTGTTGTTGTTATTATTATTGCCATTGAGAGAGCTAGCCTTGTTTAGTACTCACTCGTAAGGCTCTGTTTGTTGCCAAACTGCGTTTCTCGAAGTCTCCATGGCTTTTTGATTGGAATCAGATCAGAGCGTCGGTGAGCTTTCGATTTTTGACATATCTGCAGTAAAAAGCAAATAATAACCTCTAAGTTACACATATCTTCACACACATCACCGTATACATACATACATACATACATACATACATACATACATACATATATATATATATATATGTATATATATATATATATATATATTTATATATATATATATATATATATTATATATATACATATATACATATGTATATACTTATACATGTATGCTTATGAAGTATGTACATATATTATATATAT
>NC_069002.1:2237984-2238833 GCF_001194135.2 Octopus bimaculoides | reverse complement strand
ATATATATATATATACATCTATGATGGTTATCTACTCATGCAGAGACTGACCACCTCTTTTATTTACACTTTAGATCCATCATGGCGTCTGATGTGACTTTTTGAACCGGACAATGTTTCGAAAAGACAACCACATTGATTGTATATCTGATTTGGACCACCGAATACATACATACATTCATGCATACATATATACATACATACATGCATACATACATACGTACATACATACATGCATACATACATACATGCGCACATACACTCATATACATGCATGCATAGCGAGATGCGGAATCAGAGAGACATTTAGACAGATAGAGAAAACGACAATGAGAGTAAAAAAACCTATATACATACAAGTGTTTTTACCTATCCATACGTTTGTGTGAGAATTGACATATCTGCATACAACAACGATATGAACAAGTTCAGTCAATCAGTATAGTGTTTGCCTCTGTGTTTGTATGTGTGTTATAAGGCAACTAAAACAACGCTATGCCAAACACATGCGTAAAACATAATAAAAAATATTCGTCATTATACTAGCTCTAAAAAATTCCCGTCGCATATCCAATCATGCTCAACAACTAACCTGACTAATGACATACAGTCAAACATTATTGCCTTAAATCCGCATAAAAAATACGACATACAAAATACACCTTTCCACCCGTCACATGTCAGTATTACGAATTCAGTTCTGAAAACTGAAAACAATGACACCTAAATAAACCAAAAATATTTATACATAAAAAATGAATAAATAAAATTATTCTATAGATTGTAGTGATATGAGCGTGGACTTCTGTCGTTAAGGCTTTTGTGAGTTCGCAGTTGATTGCTTTCATA
>NC_069002.1:2234956-2237761 GCF_001194135.2 Octopus bimaculoides | reverse complement strand
ATATATATATATATATATATACATACATATGTGTGTGTGTGTTACATCTATGTGAGAGAGTGAGAGAGAGTTTGGTGCCAATTAGTTCTTGCTCGTAGATAACTAGAGCTAGCATAGTAATTATATTTACAAAATACACAGGTGTTTATTTCTTTATTTTACCACCTTTAGGCTATAGTCTGATAGAAAAATTTTTTCTGAATAATATAAAATAGTGATAAGCATTTAAGTAATTATTAACAGCCGTTTATATGCCATAGGTAAAATGACAGTTGAAATAATGTAAGGAAAAATGCAGGTGTTCTGTACTGAGTATGAATGGATTTCAATGTGTATTTTAATTAGTTAGCAATAAAATCGTTTTAGAAATGAGGACAATCGTAAAAGCAAAGTGTAGCATCTGGCTATAAATGTTGTGTCATTCTGAATGTCACAGATAAAACAGATGAATTTCTCTGTGATACAAAAATATGAATAATTACACTTGTGTGGTATCTGGTAGAAATGAGTTCCCTGCATCCTAATTAACTGTAGGAAAATCTCACTTTATAGTAACGACTATGTTGTTGCAACGGCAAAGAAGATTTGTATGCATGGAAATTGCTATTGTCTCTAAAACTGTAAGCTACCAGCGTTTGTGAATCCAGCCAAAGAAAGAATTGCACATAATAGTAATTTAAGTTGAGATGGCTTGTGACTGTAAATATTAATGTATACGCAAGGTGCCACGCATCTTCATAATTATTCTTTGGCATAATTATTCAGTGGCATCTTCATAATTATTCTTTTCTACTCTAGGCACAAGGGACAACATTTTGGGGGCGGGGGTCAGACGATTAGATCGTCCCTTGTACGAAACTGCTACTTAATTTATCGACTCCGAAAGGATGAAAGGCAAAGTTGACCTCGGCGGAATTTGAACTCAAAACGTAAAAACAGACGAAATACCGCTAAGCATTTCGCCTGGTGTGCTATCGTATCTGCCAGTTCGCCGCCTTCATAATTGTTAATAAATTTGGTTTAGACCACGCAAGCAAAACTAAATTAGCGTAAAATATTTAAAGAGCTGTAGTGAAATGGTAGATACCTGATCTTCAAGGTTGTTCTATTTGATTGGTGTTATAAGATCTCGCATGAGAAATGCCTTGCTGCTTTGTGAAGCTGACTCTCTGAAAATCAGATCATAGAAACGCCAAGAATCACTACATCAGTGCTATTTAGATTGATGTGCGGAATATCCTCCTCTGTCTAGAACGTTATTCTGCATCTAGAATTATCCGTCAATTGAGCCAGTCAATTTCTTAAATAATCTTGGCATTCGGAGACGGTTTGCTCAGTGAAATACACAGATCGAAACTGTAATTCAAAACATTCTACATTAACAATTCTAACTTAAAACCAAAAGGGAAGCAGACATTTAAAAGAACAATTACAACAATGTTTCTCTTTGTTGCTACTGTAGTAAAAATGGATACCCCCAATGTTGCTGCCAATATCTGACTTACTGAACAAGGCATAGCATTGCAGTTTCTTAATGATATAATCTGAGAACTATACAAGGTGGCCCAAAAGTTAGTTTACAGTTATCACGTAGGCACTTTCAATTTCTTTGAAAACAATATATTACATTTAAATTTCTTTCTTAGAATTAACTAAATTAGCATAGAATGATGGTTTCATATTATAATCAAGATCTACTTTTGGGCCGCCTTGTATATGTAGACGCCGGTTCTTATCTTTGGGCCATCACGAATGTTATCTTTTAATATAATCATATTCTTTACTCCAACTCTACAACAAATCCCTCTCTTTCGCTATATTAATATGTATGTATATGTACGCATATGTGCAGAATTCAAGCAGAGATAAAGTATTCCCTTTATAATAATACAGCAAATTACATAATTATGTGATAGCTATAATTATGAAATTCATGATTTTAAAATAAAGCACAATGTAAATAAGGACTTATTCTGCCCTCATGCATATATTGTGAAAAGATATTTAGAGGACAAACAATGTATAATACCTAATTGGAATTTGGACATACATGGATTTACATCGCGGTTTAGACGTCGGTAAACTCATCTAAAATAGCAATCCTTACATAGATATGGGTGCGTGTAAGAGAGAGACGGGGAGAGGGAGAGAGGGAGAGAGAGGGATAGGGATAGGGAGTGAGAGATACCATGTGCCTGTGTGTGTGCGTGCGTGTGTATTCACAAAGACACACATATATGGATATATTAATATAACGTATAAATTCGCTACAAAGTTTATCTCTGTAATACAATATAGAACAGCATATACGCCATGGTGGAGAAGGAATTTGAATGGTACGAAATCAATAACAATAAAAGAATGAATTACAGTGAAGCGATTTTCTTTTAATAATTGGCACCGACACAACTACTCCAAAATTCGATATTATATAATATATGATTTCGTTATTTCAAACGGTGGGTTTGGTCGTTAGGAAAAATGATTTCACCACTCTTTCTGTTATGTTCTGTACTCAGTAGTAGATTCTTCCTTGTTAGACGGGTAGATGTCGAGGAAGCTGGCAAAATAAACTTGTTTATGTTCATGTGCAGCGGATGTTATTTTTCATATGACCTGTTGCCCTTGTTTATTTTCCATATATCCACTATTATACATATCACAAACTTACATTCGCAGAACGCACTTCTTAACATGCTGCTTTTCTTCTTCTAACAAACACCAACCCCGATATTTTCTCTCTCGTTTATTCTCTCTCTCCTCTGTCTCTCATTCTCTCTGTCTGTCTCTCTATCTCTCTCTCTC
>NC_069002.1:2234669-2234946 GCF_001194135.2 Octopus bimaculoides | reverse complement strand
CTCTCTCTCTCTCTCTCTCTCTCTCTCTCTCTCTCTCTCTCTCTCTCTCTCTCTTTCTCCTACTTTGTGTAAAGAATGACAAATGTCTGAATTCGGAAACACTGACACAAGCACATACATTGTTACACGGGTATGTTTCTCTGCGATTATCAACAGGCATTATCTCCTAACACCACATCTATCTATCTATCTATCTATCTATCTATCTATCTATCTATCTATCTATCTATCTATCTATCTATCTATCTATATATATATATATATATATACATATATA
>NC_069002.1:2231530-2234201 GCF_001194135.2 Octopus bimaculoides | reverse complement strand
TATATATATATATATATATATACATATATATATATATATATGTTTGTGTGTGTGTATATATATACATATATATATATATATATATATGATATTTTTATTCACACAGAGTGTAGATATGAACAGCTCTCCGTATAGATGTTTGATTTCTATTTCTCGTTATTTGGCATGGAGTCCATTACATTTGATACGCAACGCTTTTTATATACGAAATGAAATTCATTTGGCTCTAAACCAAAGTCTTTGCGTTAACGAAGCTTTGTTGATTTGATATCTATTGCTCCATACACACACACGTTGTTGCATTCATTCTCAAAATTACCAAATGATATTCCATGTCTTATTGTCTGTAAAAATGATGGCGGCATTTGGTTGTATAATGGCGAATTTCTTTCTAATTTGATTGATGCTGGAGAATCATGTTGAAAATTCAGTGATTTCCTTTAAATATGATATGCACATAACTGTTGAAATCGTTTATATGGCTCTTTCAGTTCATATAGATTGGTTTGGCTAGCATTACTGGCGCATTTTCTTTTAATACATTCTGGGTAGTTTGGAAAGTGGGTGTGGGTAGTCTGTTTCGTTTGATTTCTTTTGTTCATTCATATTTCCTTTCCTCTGCAAGTTACGAAGATTTAACATTCTGATTCTGAAATATGTTCAACACTTGACTCTGCGTATTTGTGTGAAGGTCGGTGGTTTCTGCAGAATGAGATAATATTTTATTTCATAATAGAAAAATTGCGGTGAAGTGACAGAATCAGTGGAACACCGCAGAAAATATACATTGCAATATCTATTCCGACCTTTGATATTCCAATTTCAAATTCCTGCCGTGATTAAAATTGCGTTTCTTTTCTTCCATAATAGAAAAATATAGTATATTCATGGAAAGTTGACGAATGACGGAAATTCTTTGGAGCATCGTAAGTGAGACATTTCGTTAAATTTGAGGTGTAAATACGTTCTGAGGTCTTAATCTATATCCTATCAATGGTATGCTCGTTTTAATAGAAAATGAAGAATTTCTCACCTGGATAATATTAATTGGTCGGCACCATCAGACAGAGTGGTGCGTAGGTTTGAGAAGAATCTCTGTCATACCGATTCAAGAGAGAGAAAGAGAGAGAGTTAGTGAGTGAGTGACAAATAGAGGCAGAGAGAAAGAAAGTTGAATCTGCAAGAAGTTATATTTTTTAAAAACACCAAGAGGCATCATTCTACCTGACGGTTAACAACCTTCATTGCGAGGTGTAAGAAAGTTATAAATAAAAAGTTATAAATAAAAAGAAATGCCAGACGAGCTGGACCAACGGGCATGCACTCTCGAAACATATCTGCGATCGGTTACGAATATGGAGGAAGCGAAAGTATATGCTTATTTATCTCCCAAGAGGGATGCATTGTCCATCCGAATGAGTACTAAAACGTATTATGCTAATAACATTCAAAATCCAGGTGGCGTTAAGTTTAAACTCGGCAACGGATTTATTCTTTACGTCACCCCCTTCCTCTGCGATCCATTTGACTTTAGCTGCGGTTTGAAACGTCGTTCTCGCCTCAGTGTCATTCCTGGCTTAATTCTTTCCAGCATAACACAAGCTATTATAGAATTATAAATGATAGATATGCCATTCTCGAACTACTAAATATATTATTATGAACAGGACATGCCAGAATCGGGAAATAGCACAAGCTTTGCAGGGTATTAATTCAGCATTAATTTATTTTCTATATCATAATAATATTCCTGCATAGGATTTTTATATATTTTTACATGTTATATATTGTATATTTATGTTTCTATTATGTTTCCTCATGTTTCACATCTAATATATTATATGATATATTTTCTTTTGCGTACGCCAAATCAGAGATAGTTATGAAGAAAGAAAACACATCTTTCAACAAATTATATTAAACTACAGGTTTCCTGTTGCTAAACCCATGTAATATAAAGCAATCACATAAAATATGTTAATTTACGATGATGGCTATAAACGAACACACAAAAAAAGAAACAAATGAATTAAAAGCCAGTGATATTGTTTATTTGTATTTTTTCTTTTGTTGTCATTTCTATAGACTTCTATGTTTCGTTTTAAACATTTGCTTTTATTTTTCCGATGATAATGATAATAATAATAATAATAATAATAATAATAATAATAATAATAATAATAATAATAATAATAATAATAATAATAATAATAATAATAATAATAGGAAAAGAAGAAAAGCAAGAACATTATTTATCATTACAATTATTATTATTATTATTATTATTATTATTATTATTATTAGATATGTACTTAAATGAGTAAATTTCAACTGAGCTAAATTTATAGCGTAATATTAATTTATCTTTGAAATATTTTATTGTGGATAACTTCCGTATTGAACGGAATATATAGTTTTGTTTGTGTGTGCATGATTGTGAGTAAGTAGCTCCGTGCGTGTATGTGTACTTACGTTTGTGCATGTGCCCTCATCCTTAATGGCATACAGAATAACTTCCACAGAGAAACAGCCACACACACACATAAACAAGAGCTAAACTAAACCTCGCAGAAATACACACACAAGTACAAACGAATATAAATTAATGCGTACGCACATACATCCATACATACACACATAAATATGTATATATATATATATATATATATAT
>NC_069002.1:2219400-2231265 GCF_001194135.2 Octopus bimaculoides | reverse complement strand
TATATATATATATATATATATATATATATATATATATATATATCGGAGTAAGCACATAAATGTGAAACAAGCTGGAAAAAAGAGTACTCAAATACCAGAGGCAGAGTAATATGTTTTATTTAAAAGCAGCAGAAATATCGCAAGAGCTGTTACTCAGAGTTTCACGTTTCCTTTTGTCGGACAGTTAAGTCTGTCCGACGAACGGGAACGTGAAACTCTGAGTAACAGTTGTGATATTTCTGCTGCTTTTAAGTAAACACACACACACACACACACACACGTACATATATGTATACATGTAGATACATGCGAAGCGCTTTCTTCAGTTTCCGTTTAACAGATCCAGTCACAAAGCTTCTGTCGGCCATACATTTTAGTAAGAGACACTCGCCCTAGGTGCCTCGCAGTGCGAATCGAACCCAGAGCCATATGTTTTGGAAGCAAGCTTCTTACAAGACAGAAATTTATGCGCCTTCTTACCACGGAACCACTCCTGTATTTATACACACAGACACACAAAATATATATATATATATAGGTTTCCCGTTAAATTAGAATAAAAAAGTATACAGATGCACACAAACATATGCAACACTCGCGTTCACACACACAAACCAACAACCAAACATACACAAATAGGCGGATAGGCGCGAGTGCATAAACATCACACAGACTATTTATAAAATGCCGTCTCGTTTCTGACTGTCTGAAGTTCAATTCCCTGCTGGGGATAATCTCAATTTTTTTTTTCTTTTCATCATTTATTTGATTATCAGTTTTGTTGAATTAATTAGCATTCTTACTCTTAGGTCAAGTCCATTTGATCTATTTAACCCTATTACAGAAATACGGCTTTTGAGGTTTCTGAAAGAAATTACATACTGTCGATAGAATATTGTTGCTATTTTGGACAAAATTGGCGTGCTGTCTCATTACTGTACGAGTTTAACATTTACTAACGTCAGATATGCGTTAAATATCTGCTAAATATCCTTGGCTACTCAAGGCACAATACCCCCCCCCCCTCTCCACCCTTACTATTCTTTTCTACTCTAGGCACAAGGCCTGACATTTTGGGGGAGGGGGACAGTCGAATAGCTCGACCCCAGTACGCAACTGGTACTTAATTTATCGACCCCGAAGAGATGAAAGGTAAAGTCAACGTCGGCAGCATTTGAACTCAGAATGTTAAAGACAGACGAAATACCATTAAGCATTTCGACCGGCGTGCTAATGTTTGTACCTGCTCGTCGCCTTTATCTGTGACATATCGATAACGAAATTAGCATCACATGTACCGATATACCTGTGTGTGTGTATACATAGATACAAGTATGCATATACATATATATATGTATGTATGTAAGTGTATACGTGTGCTTGTGTAAGTCTGTCTGTCTTTATGTATATGTTAGTTTGTCTGTGTGTGTACCGACGTGCGCATGTGAGTAAGCTAGAATCATATTAAAAGTAATAGGTGATTTCCAACGCTATCAAATTCCGTGATTATCTTATTTCAATTTGTGATGTTCGCTGAAAAGTAAAATTGAGTTGGCTCTGATCATATTTACCAAGGGTACTATAAAGTTTTCGAGTTTATGTTGAAGCAGTTTTAATACATTTTTCGCCGCTAAAGTTATTTAGAGAAGCAATGAATGTCATAACTTCAACGTTTTGCTCTTACTTCGACAAATATAATACGACCGTAATACAAATTCATTCAGACATCTCAAACTTGATAATTTCAATCCCGATGGAATAACGTGTCGAAGATTATTATTATTATTATTATTATTATTATTATTATTATTATTATTATTATTATTATCATCATCATACATTTATTTACTTTTTTTGTCATTAGGCTAGTGCATCCGATTTCCAGTCCTAGTCAAAACATCGCTAAAGTACTGTTGAAATAAATGAACGTAATAACAATCGCTAGTCGTGAACAATACACCATAAACGTCAAATTATCTTTGGTTTCTAAGTGATCGGTGATTTGTCAGAATATCAGTCACATGTTCACCAATCACGTCATATTCTCTCACGACATGGCAGACAATATTAATGCTATTGTCTTAGGAATCATTTTCAGACGAGAGAAAGAGAGTGGTTTTGTTACTTTTCATCATAATTCTGTACAACTCCATTTCGACTGAAACTAAACAAGTGGTCAGCGATGCGCTAAACATTCTTGTCAATCGCAACGTAAGTTCTTGTGACATAGAAGGACACATTGAATGTTATCACCCAAGACATTATTTTCAGAAGAGAGAAAGAACATGGGTTATTTTTTGCCCTGATTCTGGATAATTCTGTTCCAGCTAAACAAGGACTCCTCAACTTACTAAAACAAAAAAGAAGGAAAAAGATGACATTCTCATGTTCATCACCCACTCAGCACTCTCTTTAGATTTGAGAGGTTACATTCAATGTGAGCGGTTACAAAAATAGGATTAAGAGGAGAGAACAGGCACAGCTGGGTTACCTTCGATCATAATCCTTTACAATTGGGATTCGACAGAAGTATACTTACTGATGTCATCTATAAAGCGATCTCTGTGACCAGTGGACTTACTGTAACTAACGGCTAAATATTACACAAATTGCAACTCAAATTGGAAAGAAACGTCATCATTTAGTCAGGAACGTATTATACATTCCATAGACAAAATCGGCGAGATGGTCATGGCAAGAATTTAGTTGATGATACATATGCTCCATTGTGGGCGGTTTCAGGCAAAATCGAAAGAATAGCAAGAAGGAATCAGCGGTTCATCACTCTCTCTAATGAAACATCCCAGTGATGTCAGTCAAATTGCTAGTTACAGCAGCTAATACTTCCTCAATTATCACAATAACGTTCTCAAAATACGTGATCAGAGCGGATATATTGCTGAGCAGAAAGTGATGGTAGTCCATTGATTAGAATAACACACACAGCAGAGCCCCCACCCCCACCCCAAACACACACACACGTACATACACAAACACACACGTGTGCGTCTGTGTTCTGGTGTGTTTGTATCTTTGTATATGCGTACATGAAGTGATGGTCTTTTTACACTCAGTGCATGTATGATTTAAAGTTAGTAGAATTCATCTAATTTTGCTTCTATTTTATTGCAAAATTTTGTTCACATTTTTAACATATTACATATTGCAATTTTAGTTATATCATTAATGAATGAATTCGGTGGTTTATTTAACTCGCTGTTCAATTCAATAAAACAATTTACCTTTCAGAAGTGCTCCCACTAACATATATATATATATATATATATATATGGGGGGGGGGTATGTATGTATGTATCTATCTATCTATCTACTTATATGTACGTCTATGTATATATGTATGTATTATGTATGTATGCATGTATATATATATGTACATGTACGTAAGTATGTATACATATATACATTCATACATATGTACACAAGCATATCTCTCATTTCGATATATATATATATATATATATATATATATATATATATATATATGTATGTATGTATGTATGTATTGATTACTTGTAAAAAATGGTCAACACTCTACACAAAAAATATATGTATTTTTAATACGCTACACAATAAATTGCTCAGCATTTTTTTCTATATGCAAGCGTTGAAATTTAAATAGGATTTGTTCAAAAACTATTATTGTTATTATTATTATTATTATTATTATTATTGTTATTATTATTATTATTATTATTATTATTATTATTATTATTATTATTATTATTATTATCATCATCATCATTGTTGTTGTTATCGTCATTATTGCTGCAGCTTTGTGTTTGTTTTAGTATGGTACAGTGTTCTCCTTGGCTCTGCTGCACCATACACAATCGTTCTTCGGCGTAGTAGTAATATTAGTAATAGTAATAGCAGAATTAGAAGTTGTTGTTGTTGTCGTTGTTATGTCGTCGGTGTTGGTGTTGTTTTCATAGTGTTTGTTTCAGTGGTGGCAGTAATTTCATAATCAAAATTATTGTTATTATTAAGCATTTCATTATTTTCATCCTTACATTCTTTTGCTATTTTTGTTTATATGCAATTTAATATTGCACTTAATATTGTTGATATTTATTGACGCTTTTGTTGTCGTTGTTGTTGTTGCTTTTTCATCCATGCCGTTATTGTTTATGCAATCATTTATGTATATATTCATTTATTCGTGTTCGCAAATATCGCAGGGATATCAGATTCTAACCAGATTTGTGATTTTAATCTAAACAATAACCTTTAGTTTCTTCTTGTTTTATTCTTTTCTGCTTTATGCAATATTAGCACTAATATTTTTTTGAAACAGTTGGCGGTGAGGGATTATTCAAATGATATTTCACTTGAAATCAGAACAACAAGTTAATTATGTCTTTTTGTGTTGTTGTTGTTGACTATGATAGCGGCGGTGGATGTGGTAGTGATGATGTTACTGGTGTTAGTAGTGGAAGTGCTGGTGATGTAGCGTGAGCTGAGAGTTGTTCTAGATTTGTTTAGTTTTAAAATATTTTTTTATTGCATTATTCTACTCGAAATATCTTGAATAATTTTTTCTTCCTGCTTGCTTCTATGTTTGTTTGTCAATGCCTCTAATATAATTTGACAACAAAATGGCTCTTCATAAATTAGAGTGGTTTCACACACACAAAAAAACGCTAGAACGTAATCATGGCATTCTACTATATTTACAAATAATAATAATAATAATAATAATAATAATAATAATAATAATAATAATAACAACAACAACAACAACGTAATGGTGACAACACTTTTTGTCAGCATTAGAGAATGCTGACAGAAAATAGTATAAACCTATAATGGCTTCAGAGAATGAATGACAGTGCAGGCTCCGTCCAAGATATGACAATCCCAATCCATATCGACAGAGAAATTAAGCTTAATTAGCTGGGTATTGTTGTCATGAACCACTGAGGAAAGAAGTGCCATTTAGTATAAGTACCACAATTACAAGAGTATAATGTATTCTGAAATCCATTGAGAACATTTTCTAAATATATTGATCATGAAACTGAGATAACCAGACTATGGAAATTTGTAAAGAGACACAATAATTATGGAAAATCGTTCCTCGAAATTCATAATAAATGATATAAGCCAATATCTAAACAAGACGCTCAGGTCTTAGAGTTAAGTAGTTCGAGGCCTTTTACGAGCAGGTGATCTATCCCCAAAACAAGACTGACGTAGGCCAAAATTTCGTAATCATCTCCGCATGGATACCACAAACATCAGCTGCCTTCCTGCCCCTCAACTGTTTTACTGCTGTAAAAACCTCGTTCCCAGATTGGCACATTACAGCTGACTGACAAGTCGGTCACCAATGCTGAAGGCATCACCGGATTCAGAACAGTACTTGGCGGTTCATGATATACAACCCCTCAAATTACGAAACCCAGCCAGTGGCTACATCGAGTTCCTCTGTCATCAGAATCTTAGACTATAGAACATAGAGAAAGAGGCTTTGCCTCCTAAGCACTGCGATTCCTCACCAGATAGTACGTGAGTGAAAAGTGTAAACCTTACTCTTGAACATCTCACAGATTCCTCGAACCTGTTTTTCTGTGTCAGACCTCAGTGCTCTGACTACCTCACGTTTCAGTCCCCTAAATAAATCAACGCAGTACCAGCCATCCCCACCCTTCGACTGCACTTAACCGAGGCATGTGTCTCCCTGGAAAAGAAATGCTATTTGGCCCTATATTAGAACCAATACACCCGGTAGCATTCGGCGAATGGGTTCTCTTTAAGTTTCCCACAATCCACGGCTCCAGTTGAGAGAGACCAGCTCCAAGTAACGCAGTATCCGATCTGCTGCGATTAAGTTTAGAATACGTATTTATCTGGAAAATTCCCGGAGAATCACACCACATTTGCTCTTAGTTCTTGACCCAAAAGTTCCGGTAATTCTCTATGCTGTTGCGTCAAAGCGGAAACGCTGCCTTTATTTCTTTTAGCCTATTCTTTGTTATGCTGATTGCTGGATAATAAAACCAGTTCACACAGAGCATACATGACAGTGATCATCTAAAATTCTTCAGATTTTTCTTACGGACTTTCCAAGAATTTTACTACAATAAAATCAAATATTATATTACTCTTGAATTTTAACTCTGCTAATGGCATGTTCTAAGACATTAACGAACGCTTAATAAAAATTTGATACCATATATTCCAATATCGAAACTAGATCTGTTCCTCAGATGTCTAGGAATCTGCATTTATTAGTACATGAAAGTCATTAAAATAAATAGCAGAAACTCATTAGTTTTGATTCCATCAACGAAATATAACGTTTCCAACTTTCACAGAAATTAAGAGAATGTTCCAGCTTTACTGCCGAGCAAAGGCAATTTGTGTACATAATTACGTTTTTACCAATTACTCATTTCTCATTTCTGATATTACAGCTTGGTAGGCAAGATGCCAAAGTATGTGCTGGTTTCGCTGACACATAAAAAGATGAAAATCTTAAACGCAGATAGTGTGCCAAATAGCTATTTATCGCTCCATACTATTGACATCTCTAACTTTTCAGAATATCTTGAAATCCATGCTTTGTTATATACTTTACAACATGAATTATCTTAGAAATCTAACACATCTTCTCATAGTGCCAAATACAAAATTTCTATGGCCATCTTCTGCACAAAATTATAGAGTTAAGTGCATGCTAATCTAATTAAAATAGTGGGAGAAATGTGAATTTTATTGAACAGAAATTATACATGTTTGCAGAAGAAAAGTATTACTGTTAATGACAATTATTTTCAAGCAAGACTAGGAGAGGCATCAATAAAACAATTGCTTTGACAATGAAATGAAGACATAGCAGGTCCTATATTTAGTAAGAATGGTGTGAAGGTTTGTTATAATTATCTTCCCTCGAGCTGCTCAGAAAGAATACATCAATATAGACTCACCGATTTTAGCTGTTTGAAAGAACGATATTGAAATATAAATCAGAAGAGATAGCTTCTGCTTGAAGAAGTTATTACTAAGTACAGATTAATAAACGTATGGTTGGGAGCCAAAACGGATTTACGTTAATGGAACTAGAGGTTTTAGAGATGTTCTGAGACATAACCAGACAACACATGGTTGTGAAGTGACGTTTTATTGAAATATATATTGCGATGAAAATTAAGAAAGTCAAGGAAGTTTAATCCGTATGGCAGCACTATCCGAAAAATCTTTACAAGATCTGCACCTGCAACTATTATTCCATGCCAATGTTCATAGAAATGAATGATAAAATCAATTGCCGGGGGTTGCAGAGATACTAACGGTGAAAGACAGAAATGTTGAGAGCTTGGAAACAGTAGAACTGCTTTAGCAGCATGCTAGAAATTTTAAGTCGTGTAAAAATATTAAAGTTAATGCAAAGTTCTTGAGAATGTTCATTCACACATACAAAAACACACCCGCAAAAGCGCGCGCACGCACACACACACATACATACACACATGCAAGCATACACACACACATGCGGATGGATATCTGTCTCATGTATTTCATGTGAAAATACATTTAGTTATTTATGTTATCATCGAAAATAATTGAGGCAAGTAATAAAAACGATGCTTTAGCTTTCATATCTATCTATCTATCTATCTATCTATCTATCTATCTATCTATCTATCTATCTTCCTACCTACCTACCTACCTACCTACCTCACCCTTCCTCCTTGACTCTCTCGTTGCTCACACGTGATCAGCGGCTATCTTCCTTTTTTCCTCTTGCTTTACAAGAGACAAGACACGCTTTTGCCTGTCTCCTGTCAAAGCTTGTTTCTCCAGCGTCCACCACTTCACCGCGTTATGGCTTTAACAGTCCTTACCGTTTATTTTTACTGTTTTGTTCTTACTATCCTGTTTTTGTTACCACTTTAAACTTCCACAAATCCCAAATTATATTTAATTTCCATGGCACCTTGGGCAAACACTGGAGTTTAAAGACATGTTACTGTACACCTATTACACTATTTTAAAATTTTCTTTTTTGCTCGGGTTATTAAACACTAGAGTTTAAAGGTCATGGTCTGACGATGTGAATTTTCCGAGTCCTCTCCCCTACGAGCGCGCTTTTTTTAAAACTCGTTTACAGCAAGTTGTTTTACCCCTATTACACTATTTTTTCTTTCTTTTTTTTTTGCTCGGATCAAACCCTTTAGTTTAACCGATTTGTTCCTCGTGTCGTAGGGTTAAAGCGTTTCCAACCATTAAAGCCATAACAATTCTTTAGAGAATATTTCAACAAAAACCTATTTGTCTTGCTAATGGTTCACCTGTTAAAAATACTTTTACATGTATAAAACTGAAACGAAAATTATTCATTCAACCATAAAGATAGTAATTGATACTTGTCACCGATATATTTTGCAAACAAGAAACGAAATTTCAGCCTTCATATAGCCAGTGTCCATTTCTATTTTCGTTATATCCATAAATGTCGTATTCTGGTGGTATGTATTCTGTGAGGGAAATTAAAATCAAATACAAATTGACTGTTACTTCAATCAATAACGGCTGGGCTTCAATTTAGCATTCCTTCGCTGGATTTAGTATCATTAATGTCGTAAGTAATAATTCTCGTTCCTTGTCATGGTTGAATGTATATCTCTTAACACCGCTCCGCACCGGTAATTCCGTTATACAGTTCAGCAGTCGACATCTCTTGTCATCCTCTGTAGTGTAGATCATGTGTTATTAATACAAAAGACGTGTATTTAAGAAGATGCAGGAGCGTTGTTTCTAGTGAAGCTCGTTAAACGGTGTCTAGAGGTCTACATTCATTTCAAGCAATTTTTCCTAAGTTTGTCTAACTATCTGCCTTTTATATTTTAATTCATCAATGAGAAAACAAAAAAAAATCAAAGAAGGAATTATCGTATTCATTATATTATCAAAACAAGACGTTGAGACTTGTTTTAAAATTTTCAATGATAGTTTATATCGTTCTAACTGAAGCGTTGTCGTCGTTTTTTTTATGTTTTTTTTTTTTGCCTATCGTAATGTGTTCAAGAAATATAACTAAGTGCTCCTGCGATGTAACGAATATTCATATAAAACATTCAATTCGTGGAATAGGAGTTTCAAGGTTCACCTACCCTAATATATTTCCCTTGTAATCGCTTTTGCACTTCATGAAATTTAGAATAATACAGCTTGATGAAACAAATGATTGTTACCCAACCGCTGTCGATTAGATTATTATGAATCGGCATCATTAAGAAATACCATAGCTGATTAAAATAAAATCAACAAGCATCGTTTTACTTATCTCCTCCGCAGAACGATCTACTACTAAATGTAACAGATGCTGTTGAAAAGTTTGTGCAAACTTTGAGTGTGTTTGCATTTACTTGTATCTTGCTTTTAGGTTCGATGCCCTACTTTGGAAGTGTTACGTAGTAGGACATTAAAGTTTCGAGGTAGTGATGGTGCCTACATGAAGCACTGGTTTACTCTCCGTATTTAACGAACACATTCTTTACTCTTTTACTTGTTTCAGTCGTTGAACTGTAGTTATGCTGATGTACCGACATGCAGCGTTAGTCGAACATACTGAACACGAGTTCTCTCTTAGAAACCATGTGGTTTAGAAGCCAGCTACTTACCACACAGCCACACCTGGGCCTATATTTGACGGGATTCCACACAGATTCTGTCTATCAAATTTACTTACAAGCCATTAGTCTTCCCGGGTCTATAGTAAACGCACTTGCCCACTGAATCACAAACCGCGGGGTCACCAAGTTAACTTCTTAACCTCACATCCATGCCATCGTTAATGTTATTAAAGATATCGTATTTTTCCAATAAAAACATAAAAATCGTTTCACCCTTTGGATCAGACTAACAATACTTAACTAATCGAAATCCATCACCAATACATTTTTTACCTTCAGTAGGCCATGAGAATATAAGGACCTACAAGCGATAAAATGAAAAATTTACACTGTGGAAATTCGGAATTACCGTCTTTTCAATATCTTCTGCCATTAACTCAATGATCCATTGTAATGTATTGTTGCTCAGGAGAATACCTTAATCATAAGTTCAATGACCTTCCTTATTCTGGTTGCTATGATTTCATTAACGTTTTGTATGCTACTATCGCCCCCCCCCCCCGATCAAACATGGCGATTTTTCTTTATTTATTTATTCATTTCTTTATTTTTATTTTAGCAATGTTCAAGGACATACTGTAAAAGGTTTCCATTCCTCCTTTAACATCAGCAGAGATGTTCACTTGAGAAATGACATTATATCTGGACGTTTTCCAAACTTTTCTTTCACTGTTCTAAACGAATTGAAGCTCTTTGTTTTTCTTGTATGAATGCATCCTTTTAATGGTACTCTTTCATCTTTGAAGGCTTCATTGCATCACTGCGCCATTGCATCATTGCATCATTTCCAAGTGTCTTTTCATACAACTAACAAATAAGTATTGTTTCATTAGTGATCAAAGACGTAAAACCAAATTTCAAATATTCGTTATAATATTACCGGTAGCTTTCTTTTTAACATCGAGGGTTAAACATGCAGTAAAATTAATGTGCCATGTTAGAAATCCAGATTCTCTAACATATGAATATAATACATAAACTAGTCTCTTCAAAGTTCCCGTGATAAACTTCAATTATATAAAACAAAAATGTAATTATATTACAATATAATAGCGATTTACATATTTCCTTTCTCTTTTATCTCTTCATTTGAGTTGTCAATTTTCACAAAGATGAAGAATATAAAGCAAATACGCATGGCGAAAAATAAAATATATTGCCGTGATAGCCATTAATTTTTAGATGATAATGTTATATATGTGTGTGTGTCCGCGCATATATATATATATATATATATATATATATATAAAATATTTACATATATATATATGTTATATATGTGTCTGTGTGCGCGCGCGGATACATGTATATGTGGTGTGTATATGTGATGTATGTGTGTGTTATGTCTGTGTGTCTGTGAGTCTGTACACTTGTATGCTCAGGTGTGTCTGTATACGTTTCTTCTTTCTATTTTTTTCCTTGTCAATCCTCTTCATGCAAGTAGGGATCAGGTTTGTAACAAAGAAGCAAAAACACCATTATCGGAATAACAACAATCTGGATATTACCAATGTATATTGTTAGGTATCGAACTTCAAGAATGTCTTGCGCATCTATATTGTTCTACTTACGGATTGTATCAGTAAACGACGCACTGGCCGGTCTCCTTTATTGCTTGAATAACATATCTTACGTACGTAGATTGTCGCTTAGACATTTTCTAACATAAAATATTTAATACATGCGTGTGTGCATATATGTATGTATATATGTAAATATATAATTACATATGTATGTATATAACCGTTAAATAAACATGTATGTTCACAGTGTTCGAAAGGCAACTGAGAATTTTGATATTTGTAAAGGATCTCAAGAAGAAACTCTTTATAGATAAAGATAAATATATGATTTCCAGATTCCATTCGCTTGTACAAAAAGAAATTCATCAGATGAAGCGACATAGAATAGTTACAATGCAGAGCAAATGTTGAGAGATGAGGTGGCTGGATATCAATATTTGTACGGATTATTGTATTTATGCATGAGCATATATAATACGAGTGCAGGCACATGTCCGAGCGGTAAGGTTGTTGTGCTCTCGATTGCGAACTCGCGATTTCAATCCCTTGATTAGATGGTGCATTGTGTTCTTGAACACAAGACTCAGCCTGGTCCTGGAAGCGGACTTACAAACACAAGCCCACCACTTTTTAACACTGAGCCATGCTCCTTCACACACACACACACACACACACACACACAC
>NC_069002.1:2211342-2219390 GCF_001194135.2 Octopus bimaculoides | reverse complement strand
TCCTTCACACACACACACACACACACACACACACACACACACACAGAAAACACTGACTCACACACATATACGTATACAGAAGGTGTCAGATAGATTGATAGATGCATACATAAATATAGGTATATGAATATATGTATGTGTATATATACGCATATATATATGTGTGTGTGCGCGTGTGTGTACCAGTGTGTAAATGCATATATCGATATATATGTACATGCATAATACATATACATACATACATACATACATACATACATAAATACATACATACATACATACATATATATATATATATATATATATATATATATATATATATGTATGTATGTATATGACCAGTAAGAAGCTGTAGTAGTAATTTGGAATCATTTGAAACGCTATGGTGCCATGTTCGTTTCATAATAGATATACGTGTATACTTACACATATACACGAGCGCAAAACCCTCCCACATATTCCCACATACTGCCACGCACATACATATATATATACTCACACGTGTGTGTGTGTGCAAGAGTGAATATCTCCTGTGGAACTTTGATATATATATATAGATGAATGTAAAAATACACGACGTAAGCAATGTTGATTCTTTGTGCAAGCAAACAGAAAAATGTACGGCATTTATAAACATTTAACAAAGATATAGCAGTCAATGATTTAGTCTTGGAAGTAACATCATGTAAACGCTTCCCATTATTTTACGTATATAATTGAGGTTCCGCTCTTTGTACATTATACTCTCTGCTGTGCATTGCACGTCGTACCATGCCTTGAAGTTTTCTAGTAATTTCCTGATGATTCACACAGCTTTTGGTTTATCCAATGTGTACGGTTCATTGGCTATCAATTTGCGTTTGATGTAGCCACCATAAAGTAAATATTCACAATCCAAATGATGGAGCTTTTGAACAGGCTATGGCATATCACTGCACTGAGAAATGACATGGTCAATAAGCATTTCTTTAATAATACCCATGGAAACTCTTGCCGTTCATACAGACAGGCTCTCTTGTTGAAACCACGTGGGTCATGTACTGTTGTCACCTTTGTTTAATCATGTGAAAAGAAAGCTGCACAATATGAGCAAAGAGAGATTACAATTCAATTTCACTGCATTGTTGTTACAAAAAAACATAGAGGAGGAATGACAATAATATTAATCTATAAATTCTATCAAGATTATATCAAAAAACGTTGAATATAATATGAACGTTGACTATTAGTTTAGGTTAATGAAATAAAACAGATGAGAGAGAAACAAAATGTCTCCTGTAGAGTGTCACTAGTTTTGTTCCAGCTTCTGTTCAAACTTGAATTTCCTCATCGCCATATTAATGAATATTTGATGTTTTGTACTGAAAAATAGACGCTTATCTCTGCCATCACCAGACTGGTGTTTATTTTATTGTTATTTAAATACACTGCCACTGAAAGCCAGACCTACTGTTTTAATCAGATGTTTATCTATCTATCTTCGTCGGAATTAACTTGTGTCTGAGTAGATAATATATAGCGAGTGAATGAGCATCTTCAAGAGTTGATTGCAGAGGGTGCCGGTGCCTGAGATGGATGTTCAAGCGTAGGGTAGTAGAGAAAAGCTGTTGGCATTTATAGCCAAGGGAGGTTAGCGGGAGGCGAGGGAGTCCGAGTCGTTCTTTGCGGCTCGGATGTCTGAGCTCTGTCTTTTAACGCCTGTTCCCTCGACGATGACATGTCAGGTTTCTACATTTTTTCGTCGCAAATTTTTAATTCTTTAGCATTAAAGAAAATATAGAAGAATTTAAGAGCGTTGTATATAATTTGGTATAAAACTGGTTGTATAATGTCCTTCCTTATTGACTTGCAAGATGTAAGTTAATCGTTAACGATACTTCACATTTCTGACATGTGGCTACATCATTCTGTCTTTCTCCGTTTACTGTTGAGGCACAATGCAGTTAAATTTACAAAGACATTTCCTTCTTGTATTGGAAAACGATAAGCACAGTAGCTGATTTCTAAAGAATGAGTGCAAGCAACATTCAACCGGAGTAGCAGCAATTCTATAGAACACTGATGGTTTAAAATGGAGTACATCTCTTTTGTTTGTTTGTACTAGGCGATAGCAAAAGTCGAGATCGATAAAGGCGCACAAATATTAACACAGGGATGGGAGTAATGTTCTGCGGATGAAATTTTAATTTGTAAAGCAGATCTATAATTGAGACTGTCTATGATTATTAAATAATTAGAAGAAACACATAAAGCAAATGTTTGAAAGTAAATAATAGCTCAACTTCTAGATTTCTTACTCTGGATTCGGTTTACTATAACCAAAAGAGTAATGTTGCTGCACAGTAAAATGCTCCAATGTCTGAAAAAGTTAACGAATCAGCTATAACATGAGGCAGACTCAAATTTCCAACGAGGTTCGCCAACAGAAAGCAATACATTAAATACTAGTTTTAACAAATATTGGGATCGATTCATTCGACTAAAACTTCTACTTTAAGGCGACGCCCCAGCATGGCCACACTCCAGTGAGTGAACCAAATAAAAGGTAAACGATATAGCATCCTATGTGTGCACCAGAAATCCTTTCTTCCCAATACTTTTTCGATGATGTGTAGCAGGTGACTGATGTAGATATGGCAGATTAAAATTGACGTTAGACAAGTGAACTGGATAGGACTTGTATAAAACAAATCAAAGTAAATTTAGCCGATATATTTTTGAAAGAAGCACGTACACACACCTTTCTATATATATAGGTAAATAAATAGATAGATAGATAGATAGATAGACAGATAGACATATGTGCATGCATAATTTCATACACACAACACACATATATATATTGATATATATTTCTCTCTCTCTATTTACATGTATATATATATATGTGTGTGTGTGTGTGTGTGTGTGTGTGTGTGTGAGTGTGTGTGTGTGTGTATGTGTATATGTATATACACATATATACTTTCATAGAAAGTGTGAACGATGAATCTTGACTAGCTATGGGCGTAATATTTGAACACGCCAAGCCAAAGGCGACCTTATTGATGACATTATACATTGTATTACAGAGTAGAGAACTTTCGAAATGAGGTTGAATATTTTCTGGTAAAATTTATGAATACATAAGGATGTACATAGACTTTTTACTACGACTCGGATAAAAGGGAGCAAATATAATTAGCAAAAGAGAAATGGGATTTCTGAAAGAAGAAAAGTGTGAACGAAAACAAAATAGAAAAAAAAAATTCAGTTAATTGAAAAAAAAAAGACAGTTGAACAACTTCTACCTAGCTCTCAGGTAAATATTTGAAGAACTCTGGATGATATTAACCATCTGATGCCAAAGTAAATTACATAATAGTATCTGTGATGCCATACCTATTAAACCGACCATTAAAATGTCTTCAATCAGGTGATATCTAGTGAACTGTATTGTGAAGTATTTTCTTTTTTTCTGTGCGTATATGCGTGTGTAGAAACCTATAATGTATTACAAACACGGATTTGTACAGTATCTTTAAAATATGTGCAACATTAAGGCTACCGAGGAATGGGTTTTCGTAGTAGTAAACCTTGCGATTTATTTAAGATCTAAAATATACTATCATTCGAGTAAGTTTATCTTAGATGTAAGCCAGATGAATTTAATGTTATTGAAAATGTAACGTTTCGGCTGAAGAAAAGAGACAATATTTATATACAATTTTAAGGCGAGAAGCTGGCAGAAACGTTAAGCACGCCAGGCGCAATGCTTAGCGGAGATTTGTCCGTCTTTACGTTCTGAGTTCAAATTTCGCTGCGGCTGACTAATATCATTTCAGAATAGACCCTAACCCTCCTCTCTTACAGTGATGTCCAATAAAATCGAGATAAGCTTATCTACCTCATCTTTCCACATTTCTGTTTAGTCTAGCTTCAACATTAAAAGTTCAAGAGTCGCGACTCAATAGAGAAATCACGTGGGATGTTTGAGGTAAAATACGGTTCCGATTCGTGGCTACTTGCGTTCACCACAGAGCAATTCCTGCTTAAGCTAGGCACAAAATCAAACTTCCGAATATTTAATCTTCCCACATCTATGCAGTGTTTTAAGTGTAGCAAAACTCTTCTAAATCTTCAGTTGTAAAAAAGAAAAAACCGCGATGCAATTCAAAACAGAGTTTATTCATTTTGAGAAAATATTAAAGAATTGATTATTGAAAGTCGTGTGTTGTGTGGCTGAGGGAACCCAGACCAAATTAATTGCCGGAGTACTGTCCACAACAAAGTATATTTCGGGAGACATGCGGCCGAGAATGTTATTTGCCAAACCTGAACTCCCAAGGTCAGTGTACCACTCAGATCAACCAAAGACTTTTATGGGTTAACAACACAACAGCAAGCACAAAAATCACTACAATAATAACAACCTCATTAATAACGATCAAATAAAGACTTCTAATGAGCTCGATTTAAAAATTCTGTTTTTTAATGAAACAACACGAAGAAAATCATAGTGCACAATCATCTATTGATATAATAAATATTTGTCTGTTTGTATGTCTGTCTGGTGCTCTCTCTCCCCCATACACATACACACACTATACATGACTATATGTTTGCATGTTACTACGTATGTGTTCGTGTTTGAGTGCGTGTGTGTAGTGTGTAGTGTGAGCTTGTGTGTGGCGAATATCTATCTCATTGATTCGACACATTTTTAAGTGTCGATGCACGCATATAATTCGACTTTATTCAACAACTGTGCACATTCTTGCTTTCCAGGAAATTCCTTAATGTGTGCGAAAAATCACTCTAAAATTGCCATGAAACAATGACGAATCGAAGCAGAACGACACAATTTTATGTTTGAGGCTAAGCATTTGCGATGTCATATAAACCTCTTGCTCTGTTTCCCACTCTCTATCTCTCTTTTTCTCTCTCACTACCACTTACACAAACACATACACAAGCATACGTGTGTATGTGTGCATCAAATCACACAGTGTATTTATGTCTTTCTAACCGCTTAATTTTCCTATATCACTTCGTTTTTCTCTCTTTCTCTTTCTCCTTCTTTCTCTCTCCTTCCCTTTCACTCATTATCTCTGTCTCACTACCACTCGCAAACACACATACACATACGTGAGTGTGTATATATATAAACTTGCACAGTATCTCTATATCTCTCTAACGCTATTTCCTTATTTCTTTCCATCTCACTCATTCTTTTTGCCCCTTTCTCTCTCACTCTCTCTCTCTCTCTCTCTCTCCATCTCTCTCTCTCTCTCTCTCTCTATCTCTCTCTCTTTCTCTCTCTCTCTCTCTCTCATCTGTCAAGAAGCTTTGAGACGCACAGATACCTAGTATGCCATAAAAATTAATGTGAATCGAGGGTGTAACTAAATAGCGAAATCTCGGAAGAGACATTATTACGTGAATCAAATGACTTGTCCCTGTGAAACATAATGGTTATTATAGCAAAACGAAAGTAAAACCTTGTATTTCATTAATTAATTGAAACACGTTAAAGCACAGAGAACAGTATTTCGCTGCTGAGCGTTTACCTAGGCGTAATTTTAAGGGTTATATCTATTATTTCATCATCTAAAGGGGACATAGTTGTAGATTTTAATAGCAATCTGAAATTATAATAATTACATGAATGCAAGAATTCCAATTCGAAATTTTGTTTCCACGTAATTAACTGGGACGTCTTTAGTATGGAAGCATCGATGTAAAGCGGGAATAATTGTTTAACATTTAATTAAATAATGTTGGAGTTTCTGCCAGACGGCGAGCTGGTAGAATCGTTAGCACACCGGGCGAAATGTTTAGCGGTATTTCATCTGTCGTTACGTTCTGAGTTCAAATTCCGCCGAGGTCGACTCTAACTTTTATCCTTTTGGGGTCGATAAATTAGGTAGCAGTTGTGTTCTGGGGTCGATCTAACCGACTGGACTCTTTTCTAACAATTTTGGGCCTTCTACCGAGAGTAGAAAATAATGATGTTGAAGTTTGTTTCGGATTGTCTTAGATCGTTTCACATTTACTTAATCTATGTCTCTAAAACAATCTGAAACTGAAAGAACAATGCATTAAAATGTTTGATGAATTCGGCATCAAATGTTTCTTCAGAATTGCTTTTGAGGCGTAGGAGATGACCTGGTATTGCTTTATCGCTTACTATATATTTCTCTCCGTTGCCAGAAAAAATGAGACGTTTATTGTTGTTTAATGATAAAGCAACAGGCATTCGTTTACAACATCCCTCTATTTCCCGAGTGCGAAGTGGGTTGCAAATATATTTACATCTGTTAAAATTTTATAGCTAAGGCGTGAAGTTTCCCTATTAACTAATTTCAGTTAGTATTTAGTTTACTGATACAATGTAACGCGTATTTCTTTATAAAATATTAAATCGCGTCATCATAGAATGTATTTCGTGGAAATTGACGGAGACATTACAGCAAAGTTCTGGATTGTGTTTAATATAAATAGTGAATTCGATGAAGTTCTTTGTTGTTTCCTGCAAACGAAAGTGCGGTTAATTTATTTTATTATTTTATAACAATTGATGCAAAATCTTTAGTTTAGCTATATTACCATTATCTAATAAACACTTTGTTGTGCATAAACATTTATTCTATGTAACGTATTTATTCGCACGTGACTTAGAATATTTGCGATATCTAAAAGAATTTTTAATGCGGGATGCGTATACGACGGTAAGTAAAGTTTTTGAAGTAAGTCTATCATTACCAAAACCACCTACTTTTATGAGTAACAATGAATGCTCAAAGAGTCAGAACCATCTTGCACAAACTGGTATAGTTCTCAATGTGAAAAAGTGAAGCCAAGATGAAAGTATTTTAGGCGTGACTTTTTGATTTTGCAGACTGTAAACATGTCAGAGGAAAGTGCAGAGGCTAGACAGATACGATGAATTGTAATTGATGAGATAAACAAAAGTGAATGGCAGAAATGAATGTGAGAGGGGAACGGAATTTGAGTGAAACCGTCAGGTCATTAAATATATGACTGAGACTAATAAACTGGATTGCTACAATGATGTATTAGTACAAAGGTGTGTGTATTAATGTGTATGAATAGATATATATATGTATATGTGTGCGTGTATGTGTATGTGTGCGTGTATGTGTATGTGTGTGTGTATATACACACACACACACACACACACACACACACATATATATATATATATATATATATATATAGGGGGAGAGAGAGAGAGAAGTATATGTCTTTTGTTACTCTTAAAAAGTTGATACTGGCTTAAGTCATTTGATATGGCGATGTATCAGTTGCATTGTTATAGTCAACTCTATTAATCATTACTACATCGAAAGTAAATATAATAGCGACTAAAATAAGTACAAAGGCAAAGTGTACCTCGACAGAATTAGAACTCAGACCAAAACTATACTCAGTGTAATACCACGTGATACCTTTTTTTCTCTATAGCGCCGGTCTGCCAAGCCCCGATCCAAATATGTTCATTAATGACTGGTAAAGAGTTATAGTTGTCGAATAAACCAGATACTTATAGACCAGAACCATTCTGTCTCTTTTACTAATATACATAACATTCTCTATCTTATTCTGTTTTAATGAATCACAGAGGATAGCCGTTTATTTAAGGAAGTTTTGGCGACGCTTTCTGAGATGCTCTGCTGTTGGCTCGCTTCCACAGACATTTTTAGCAGAGCTAGCAGAGTTCAAAGTAAACATTAGCAGACGAAGTTGTACATGAAATAAGCAAACAGCGAAAGTTAAAATTTGGCTTTTATCTAATCTCTTGTGTGTATTGATATGTCCCCATACCTTCATCATTTCTATGGCATTATATTTTCGTATTTCACTTCATTTCCGACTCACTGTTGACAATATCTCAATGTATTTTATCTCAGATTCTATAGCTTTGCCAACATTGTACTGGTGTTCTTCAGTCTACAATTATATTTACTTCTGATATATATATATATACTTCTGATATATATATATATATATATATATATATATATATATATATATATATATATATA
>NC_069002.1:2207960-2211035 GCF_001194135.2 Octopus bimaculoides | reverse complement strand
ATATATATATATATATATATACATATATAAACATTCGTATAGTTTTTCTGCTAAAAACCTGAGAATTTTGTTCTTTGAATTGTAATTCGAATTTGATTGTTATATACTTTTGATTGTTTGGTCGGTAACACGGTTTATTATGTGATAAGAATTACGTAATATTTTCCCCCCGTCACTTTTATCAGAACACAGTGCTCGGTTCATTATTTAGTGTATGTAAATAAACATATAAGCAAGCTCATAAATGCGAAGCATGGTGGGAAAATAGTTCTGCTCCCCAATAAATCTGTGGTCGTATGTAAAGGAAAAGCTAGGTAACTCAGAATCACAGTATATTCATTTCTTTATTGCCCACAGGTAGCCAAACATAGAAGGGACAAACAAGGTCAGAGAAAGGGATTAAGTCGATTACATCGACCCCAGTGAATAACTAGTATTTATTAATCTATCCCGAAAGGATGAAAGGCAAATTGTACCTCGGCGGAATTTGAACTCAGACGAAATATCGCTAAGCATTTCGCCCAGCATACAAATGATTCTGCAGCTCGCCACCCTGTATATTGAAACTGACTGTATATCGAAACCTCGATCTGTATTTTTTGTCTTCCCTCTTTCTTAATCTCCATCTCACTCTCCTAAAACTACATACTCGACCATACTCATAGCTATGTACAAATAGCAGCAAGTCTTTGAGTCTGTTTGATTGCAAATTCGTTGTCATAACATAAATTACTAACATAATGCAATACTTCAATAGAATGTATGATTAATGAAGTCAAATACAGTACTTGGTGGTTATTTTAGTGCACAAAAACAACACCATAAAATTCTTGTAACAGTCGTATATTCTTAAACAACAAAATACTTTATAAAATGTATTAAACACTATCGACGTTTTGTTATTTAAAATTCCACTAACGACCAATTTATAGATTTTTATGAAAAGAGCTAAGCAGGTTAATAAAAATAAATATACTTCAACATCAACAAGATAATAAAAATAAATACATCGACAATAGAGTGAAAAATATAATGTAGTGCGTACAGTCGTTCATATTTGCTTCTCTATAGCATTTCCTGATATAATTTAATTGAATAAAACAAGCCATGAGAAGAGATTAGAAAGCATTCTTCCTATCTGCTCAGCACAACCAATAAGATATTACCTGAGTTAATCGGTTGCTGAAATAATAGAAATAATTTGATTATACACCTCTCTCCCTCTAATTTTCGCTTCCACTTACTCTCTATAAGTTCATACATATATTCATGTATTGGTATATGCATACATAGATTTATGCATGCATATATGTATATATATGCTAATATATATATATTTGCATGCACACACACACACACACACATACATGCATTTATATTCGACTGAAATGACTTGTCATTATGTTGTTTTACGTTGACTCGTTTAGCCAGGCCGCATAAGGAGAATGAGAAACCGTTACATGTGTGCGTTGTGTGTGTATATGTTTATACACACACGCACAGACACACGCACACACACACACAAACACACACACACACACACACATACACACACACACACACACACACACACATATATTCATTCAGAAAGAAAGATGTACGTGTGTGCCGTAAATATGTGTGTGTGTCTCTCTGTATCGATATTATGTCACTAATGAAAAAATTAGAGCTGTTATATTATAAAATTGATATTAATGCAACATATAAGAGAATATGCTTTAATTTAAGAAATTACTGTTCGAAAGAAAATATTCTATGCTATTACATTTTAATAGAAAGATAATATATTATTGGAGATTAATGTAAGCTGAAATAGATATAATCGCAAAAAGAAAAACAAAGTAGAATATTTGCATCTACGCTTTCTCAGCATGAGTATACAAAGCAGCATCACCCTAATCGCATACGAGAAGTTGAAGGAAAGTGTGCCTAGTTCTGTAAAATGGATTTATTTACGTACATGAATTATCAGAATGCCTTGGGTTTAGCCTATTTTTATATATCTATATAAATAAATGGATCCAGGTAAAGTGAATGTAATTCTTTTGCGTAGAAGTCATAGCAGCCTAAGATAAATTCATTGTTTGCTTCAGATTGCTCACATATGTCGGTATTCGAATTAGATCAAACTTAATGTGAGAAACTGGCTTTTGTAACCTACTCAAGTTAACTCCACACTTACCAGCTAAATTTCTTTCTACCTATTGCATTCCTTCACAAATTCATCGTAACACAACAGAAGCAAATTTGAACACCGAACAGCACTTTCCAGTTAGTGCTAATATGAGCAATGCAAACGCGACGTTCCGTTGGCAATTCCAACCAACACGTTGCAGCTCCGCATTAATTTATTGTCTCACCACCAGTTGCTTTCGACACTGGTTGCTGCCGGTGTTGCGTCAACTACTACTACTACTACTACTCCTACTACTACTACTACTACTACTACAGATACTACTACTACTACTACTACTACTACTACTACTACTACTACTACTACTACGACTACTACCACCGGAATCATCACAAGCACTACCATTAGTGTAGCTATATGAGGCACAGGTTTCAGCGCGTTATGCCAACGAAAATAACCCTAGGTAACGGTATTCAACAAAACTTGTGCTTTTATTATAACATAATCTTCACTCTTTGAGCTGATCGAGTGCCATTCTGTTAGTTGAAGTCTTGCGACAACATTATATTTCATATTACACATAGTTGTATGTCTATGCGTATTTCTGTGCATATGGCTGAAGACTGAATTGTTCTAGTGAGAAGCGAATGCGTAATACAGCAGAATTAGTATTTGATGTAATTTTAATCAAACATAATATGATTGCTGAAGGTAGTCATTGAAACACAAGTCATTCACTGTAGTTTGGAACTTAGAAAGAAAGCCAATTAATGGTGCTGATAAGAACTGGATACGTTTTACAGAAATATGTAGCAGATTTGGCTGTTCGTTGTGTATTTCTTTAAATCCAAACAAATGTATGTATATAAGTGTGTGTGTGCGTTTATGTGTATATACATACATACATACATGTATATATATATATATATATATATATATAT
>NC_069002.1:2205043-2207839 GCF_001194135.2 Octopus bimaculoides | reverse complement strand
AAGTATGAATTAAATGTTTTAATGTGCGAAACGAACAAACTATCTCCCACATATGTACGTACATACATACGCGCGCACACACACACACACACACACACATATACATGCATACATACATACATACATACACACGCACAAATACACACTGCGTCAATGTGATACTTCCGTATCATAGAGGGCTCCACTTCTACTGACTGGAATAGAAGCAACTAAATTGATAATCACCACAATGATGTGTGTCATCTTTCTCTAGTTGCAGAATCTTTGATGACGTACGAAGTATCAATGCTCGGATTGCAGACCGGACTTGGCGCATACGAGCCAAACATCGGCGTTGTAAATCATTTAGGAAAGTGTTATGCCTGGAAATAATTGGCCAGTTATTTTATACTTTGGTTCTGTTTTGAATTTTAATTTACATTCCAATGGTTAGCATTAGGACTAAATGAAAACAGGAATCGAATATAGTAATATAATTTCCATGTTAGTCAAATAAAAAAAAATATGTAAAATTACATTTATGAGGGTTGAGAGATGACAGATTCGGGATTGGGTAGAGTGGTGTGTGGTGAAGAGAAAATTAGTAACTTTCGTGCAAGTAAGAAACACAGAAAATAGATACAGAAACAAGCACTTACAACATTGAAAGAAGACAGAAATAGTCAAATATACAAACAATTGCAAAACACATTAGTGTGGCAAGTTTGTACTAGTGATTACTTAAGCGTTTGTTATAATTTAGAATATACTGTTTTTATATATATCACATGTCATTTCTGTCTTATTTTATATTGAAAAAAAATATGGAATATTGAACAGAATTACGCAAAAAATGACAAAGAATAGAAGAAAATCAAATGAAATTATGTAAAACGCGAAAAGTACTATACGGGTGGTCTTTATTTATTTTGCTTTCAATATAATTTTCTTTCTCGAAAAGAGAACATTATATGCAATGATGACAAGTGTAGTCATATTTAAAAACAAACAATAATATTTAAACTTAAAAATATGAAAGATGCAAAACAAATACGAAAATACATAAAAACGCATCACGATTGCTCCATTTCTTTTTTTTTTTTTCTTCTTTTTTTGCTAAGATTTCTTCAAAATTTTATTTTTTCCGAAAACAAGACAATTTAAAGTAAAACATACTGAAAAGATAACAACAACAACAACAACAAAAACAACAGCAACAACAACAACAACAACAACAACAACAACAATAATAATAATAATAATAATAATAATAATAATAATAATAATAATAATAATAATAATGATAATAATGACATTGCTAAAAGAATTTGAAGAGAATATTCAATATGAAACAAAAAATTAGAAAATACATAATGTTATGTATAGTGGTTTTTTAAACGAAATAATTAAATATGCAAGTGCTGGTTGTTTTATGGTGCAATTTATCTGCACCGAGAAATGCATGATGTGAATACCATTAAATGCTAATGCAGTATTATAGTTCCAATGACTTTGTTTATTCTGTCGATGCTGTTTTCAACATTGCTGCTGCTACTGCTCTCACTTCAGCTGCGTACTATAATGTTTACTGTTCCTTCTTTTACGACTGCTAATCATACTACATGTATAATGATAAATAATACAAATGATCGACGTGATGATGATGATGATGACGGTGAAAGTGGAGGTGGAGACGACGAAGATGGTGACAAAAACGGTGACGATGACAATGAGTAGGAGAATGGTAATGATGGTGACATCGAGAGCGATGGCGAGAAGGACCACGACTACAAGGATGATGATGATGATGATGGCGATGGAGATTTCGATGATAAAGATGATGATGGTAATGGTGGTACTGCTGCTTTTACTGATGTTGCTGGTTGCATCGGTGATGGTGATGTCACCACTGTCGACGATGACGCTAAAGACCAGAACGACGCTCTAGAAGATGTCTTCGCTTTGTAACACAACAGCAACATAAACAACGGTTTTAACATTTTCCCTCAGTCCAGCAATTCAGCGGGATGGTGCAAGTCGATTGCATCGACCCCAATACTTAACTGGTACTTATTTTATCTACATCAAAAAGATAAAATGCAAAATTCACATTATCGGAATTTGAACAAAGTAGTTTTTTCTGTGTGCTAAAGAATCTGCCAGATCGGCGCCTAACAGGGGCAACATAAATAGTACAAGAAAAAGAAATTTTCCACTCCACTCGGGGTTGTAGGCGGAAAATGTTCTATCCTTAACAAGTTACTATTTAGAACCTCAAACTGCATAGAGAAAAGAAATTCATAGACATCTGCATTAGATATATGTCCCAAAGCAACATTGAAGGGAAGTTTAATTAAGAACATCTATAGTGTGTAAGATAAAGTAAAAACGATAAGAGAATTAGACTGAACGGAGATATAGAAATACTTAAGAATTAATAAATGAAAGAATAAATAATTTCATAACAGGAACAAATGAAAGACATTTTCTGACAGTATATTGGAAATATACCAGGTTAACATTTAAAACGGGTATTACACCAAAGGGATGTTATAATAGGCTTCAATATCCCAATACAACAGCTGTCCCGTAATGATGTTTACTTACAATTGTCTCATATGAATGCTATTTTAGAATTAACAAAGACTACAGTGTAAACGACTGGATAATAAATTGTTGCATGCAGAACGGAGCATCGAAATACGGCACACGTAGAACGTATTTACCACAAACAAAATTAGAAATATAGGTGTATGCTGCGGGATTGTAAAACTATCTGGAGACACACAGCAGAAAACAAATATGAGAATATATATA
>NC_069002.1:2204030-2204747 GCF_001194135.2 Octopus bimaculoides | reverse complement strand
GTTATATACATATATATATATATATATATATATATGTAACTCGTGAGGTGCATACTAATTTATGTTTGGTAGGGTCAATATTTGGGGCAGCTGGTAACTCACCTTGTTGAGTACCATTGTTATCATTAAATAAGAATTCTACATTCCTGAAATATTCTCAAGGGTTCAAACTGAGAAAAATAAAGCAACACGTCCAAAGATGGGGTTCCTAATCATTTAAAGCAAAAACGAACAAAAGGATGGAGTAAAAGCAGTATTATGAAATATTATCATTATCACTACCTGGATCAGCACTTCACTGATAGGAAACATACGAAGCATGCGTGGCTCGTATAACAGAATATCTAAGGTCCAACGACCAAACAGCGTGCATCAAGTGCGAAATAATGAATGGTGTGTGCGGAACATGGTGAATAATACTTCAAGCTATAATTTCAGAACTCATTAATTTTAAGCGGAGACGAGCGGCTGATCTGAAGGCAGTTAAGCGAACGTCAGATGAGAATGAATAATTAATTAAACCTTAATTGCTCCAAATTTATTTCGTCCTCAGAATTTCCTGAATAAATCGGTAGAATAGAATCTTTTTGTGTCTAATTATCCTTACACAAGCATAGTCACATACACTCACTTATCCATCCGGATATCTATAGATTTATTTACATGTATATATATAAATATATTTATATGTATATGCACGCATATATATGTGTATAT
>NC_069002.1:2198446-2201539 GCF_001194135.2 Octopus bimaculoides | reverse complement strand
TATATATATGTATGTATAAGCGTTTATGGAGGTCTATATGTGTATGTGTGTATGTATGACTATATATATATATATATATATATATATATATATATATATATATGCGCATGTGAGTATGAGAAAGGAAAGGAGAGATAATAGATAGATAGATAGATAGAGATAGATAGATAGATAGATAGATAGATAGATAGATAGATACATACATACATACATACATACATACATACTTAAATAGAAACATAGAATTAGAATATACTTGCACAGACAGACACACATGCATCAGAAGTTTACAGATATTCTCAATCATGTGTGCGACTCTCTGTGTGCATGTGTTTTAAAGTATTTTATGATGAATATACACTTTTATTCTAGTTCTCCTTTATCAGATAGTTGGAATGATTTTATATAAAATGTGTTGTGCAGTCTCATGGGTCCTTTTCTAGCACTTATATATTTGAAAACAATGTGAATATAAAAGCTAACCGGAAATATCATACATTTTGTTTGCAATATTACAACATTCTTGCATTCATCATTTTATATTTTGTTATTTTCTTTCGCTTTAAAGACAGCCATATTTTATTCAATCACTTTAATCTTGTAGCAAGTGTATTTCGCTTGAAATAGAAATAAAAAAAACTCATATGAACAACAAGAAATGTCTATTCATACCCTTCTGTCTAAATATAGCAAATCTCTGGTGAAAATTGGCGTCAAAAAAGTTCTGTCACCAATCTCATGATTTTGTTGTACCTACATAACGTTGCAAACTTATTCAACATTTGTTCAAATTTCTCTGCAATATTGTGAATGATTAGAATCGTGTAAAATATTTAATGTTGTGTTGCTCAAATGTTTTGACGTCCTCGCAAGCTGTAGATGAAGTATTTGTTTTAATCTTTTACACAAGGCCAGCAATAGCGTGGAAGGGGATATGTCGATTTCATCGATCAGAGTGTTCAACTTGTACGTATTTTATCGACCATTAAAGGCAAAGCTTAACTCTATGGAATTTGTTCTCAATCCATGAAGACTATTTGGCCTATTTGCATCTAACTTTCTGTCAGTTTGAATGGTGAAGTTCCAGAGGAGTGAGATGCGATCATTTTCAAGCGCTGGGGTCGGTTTGTGTTCCCACCAGTTTTTATCATGGGGCAAGTCCAGGTTTTTGCAAATTACTCAGTGAATACATTGTGCAGCTCTCGAACTCGGAATCTTAGGGTTTGTAGCCCGCGCTATTAACCACTACGCCATTTTAAAAAATGAAGACCTCCCCCTGTGGGATGTAGTTAAAATAAGAGACAGAGAACACCACTGGAAAATACGAAAACTAAAAGAAGCAGCAGATATGCTAGGACACAACAGCCTCCTAACCAGACCGAGAGCAGATATGAGTAGCATATGGGAACCGGTATTAAGGAAGGATAGGAGAATATTACATTTATAAGCCCTAAAATTCACTCCATAATTGCCCACGGGGATATGGCGTCAAATGTAAATATCCGTCAAATGTAAATAATGTATAAAAACAAACTGTCCTAGAACAATGTTTCCAAATATAAGTGGGCATCATCCACGATCCAAAGTCCAACATGCCACGAAAGTAGTTTTCCAGATATTCACTGAGGATCAAGTAGGGAGATCGTCAGCATTTCGCTGTTCTCCCTCTTTCTTTTGCTGCGGTTCCTACTTTAATTTGAATTCCCACGTTAGGTTGATGAGCCGATTTACTATAATTTAATAACGACATCCCCAATCAGTCCACCAAAATACTTAGTGTCTGTGAAAGAACAGTAAGTAACTGTTTCCGATCAGGTACATCAGCAGACTTGAAGGGAGGTCGGTGAAATCGACTGCAGTACTAGACAAGTACCTTCTTTTATCGAATCCGAAAGGATGTTCAACATTTAAACCGATGGCGTTTGAAATCAGTAAGATAAAGAGCGGCAATAGATACATAAACGAAATTATTGTGACGGCTTTAATTATTCCCACCAGTTAGTTACTATTAAACCGGCAGATAATATACGGGTTATTTGTAATGTCTACTTCATTGCTACTGTGCAAAACATGATTAAGACATGGGTGAGTTGAAAGGTGTGTATATTCTTTTAATCGTGGCCGGTGAATATAACATTCTAACATATTTCACTCTCTAAGAACAGATAGTTTCTATTGACTCATGGGAATTATTAAAGTTATTAACGATCACTCGGTTAAAACCACAATTCTAATGTTTAGTAAGCTCAAGTAAGACTTGTGAGAAGATAAAGTCGTTAATGCAGATAAACAAAGTCGTCATTGTCGCAAAGTCTGGAGTATGAATGTAATTAGTTGGTTTCAGTGCAATGCAAGAAAGAAATGGGGGACAACACCCTTCATTAATATGTTTTTAAATTTATTTCAATATTATACAAAGGGATTCATTTAATTGAGACGGAGTCTGAAGCACATGACAGATATTTAAGGTTACATGTTAAACCCAAAAGAGGTCATTAAGCCTACACGCGCGCACATGTACACATACACAGACAAACACACACATATATGTATATATACAAACATAGAGGTTTATATTTAATATAATATATGTATATATATATATATTTTTAATATATACATATATAAACACACACACATGTATATATATATATATATATATATATATATATATAGACACACACATTCATGCATACATACATACATGCATACATACACCAACGAAGCTGCGGAGTGTTGAGCTCATAGACTTAGCTGGTTCCACCGCTTCCATATTTAATTTTAAGGTGGATTTACAAGACATATCTTCACGGCTCTAACAAGCTACGATATTTGTCAGACAAAAAACAAAAATATATCTTACATTTTCTTCAAAGTACTTCAAAGTATCATTGTGTTGTATGTACTAAATGAATGACAGCTTAAAAACTTCACAATAACTAATCAGCACGTACAATATGAATACATATGTATATATGAGTGTATACATAGATATCTATCCATATGTCTATCTATCTATCTATCTATCTATCGATCTATCTATCTATCTATATATATATATATATATATATATATATATATATATATATATAT
>NC_069002.1:2195366-2198185 GCF_001194135.2 Octopus bimaculoides | reverse complement strand
CACACAAATATATATACATATATATATATATACATATATATATATATATATGTATGTGTGTGTGTGTGTGTATATGTATCTGTGTATATGTTTATAGGTGTGTTAGTGTGTTATCGGCGTATGTGTAGGCGGATATCCATATACGTACGTTTGTATATACATGTATGCATAACTGTGTTAAGCCTCATAAAAATATTACTGAATGAGATCCACACACTCAGCAGCGGTGACAGGAGTAGCAGTAATTTTTGAAATTATTTATTTCGACCGCCATGTTGGTTGTTGTTTGTCACGTTACACCTCCCACAACAATCAGTATCACCAACGCCATTATCATATTCAAGAAAGAGTATTCTTACAACTGCCAATTCTAGAACACTTTTCTCCTTATTTTAGTTCTTCTTGTGGTTCTCTAATGATGTTGTAACGTTGAAGTATTGATTAGCTATAAACTACCACTAATTGACTGATTGTTAAACATACATCGATAACTTCAGCTTTAGTCATTCATCTATGATGTTATTGACAGCAATCAAGCAACTCTTGTCTTTCGGGAGATCTTTATTTTTTATCTCTGTTTTTCCTTTCATACTTATACGTATGACTATGTCTGTGTGTGTATATATATATATATATATATATATATATGTATGTATGTATGTAAGTATGTATGTATGTATTTATGTATGTAGGGGGTATCGTAACACATATTCATTGTATGTTGTAGTTCCGATCGCTACCATCTTTGGAATGTTTCTTGCTTTTTCATGTCGTTATTATTGGTTTTGTCTTATAACCGACAAAGCTTATGTGAGAAAGATTTTCATTCCGTGACCATCACATTTTCCATATCAACAATGATCAAAAAGAAACAGCTTTGTAGCTTACGAAGTGTACTTTTACATACGGTGTTCCAGTTCAGCCGTGCGTAAGTGTGTGTGTGTATATATATATATATGTGTGTGTGTGTGTGTGTGTGTGTACCTGCAATCTTTTACTTGTTTCAGTCATTGGATTGCAGCCATCAGGGGCACTGCCTTGAAGAACCTTTAAGTGCATGAATCGACTTTAGTACTTATTTTTCTTTTGTAGTTATGTGTTGTGCTTTTAGTGATTTCATTGCTGTTATATTCATCGATAACTACGAATACAATAGTCCATACATCTGGTTCTCTCCTATATCTAGGTCTAATTTGCTCAGTATATTAAGCAGTGCTCGTAAAAATCTCTTGATCAGTGCTCTGTTAAAAATCTTCAGCAAGACACTTTATTTCACGTCGCTCCTGTTCATCAGTTGTAGCAATGAGTTGCGATGCCACTGGTGCCAAACTGTATCGGTCTTTGCCTTTCTCTTGGATAACGGTAGCTAGCAGAGGGGAGGCTGGTATGCATGGGCAACTGCTGGTCTCCCATAAATAACTTTGCTCGGACAAGTACCTCGGATGGGAGCTTTCTAAGTACAATCCCAAAGTCACTCACGACCGTATATATAGAGTAACCCTGAAAAAAACTGCATGCGATGTTTGCTTCGGCGAGAGATGAAACGAGATCGGATCAGAGGTAACCAATATAAATAGTTAAAACACACTCTGTGATATCTTTTAAAAGATGGAATCGTCATGATTTGAACTTTGATGAGTTTTTACCGTTTTCAGTGCATCGGAAGCCAACAGCAAATTTTACGAATTCTTCTTCTTCTTCTTCTTCTTCTTCTTCTTCTTCTTCTTCTTCTTCTTCTTCTTCTTCTTCTTCTTCTTCTTCTTCTTCTTCTTCTTCTCATTCTTATTCTTCCTCCTCCTCCTCCTCCTCCTCCTCCTACTACTACTACTACTACTACTACTACTACTACTACTACAGCTACCACAGCTATGATCATAAGTGCCGCTAATTTCGGAACTGCTGCTGATGGTGAGAAATATGCTTCTACAACTAATAATAATAATAATAATAATAATAATAATAATAATAATAATAATAATAATCGTGCTAATGAAGGTAATAGTAATGATGTCCCTCCTTCTCCTCCCCTCTTCCTCTTACTACTAGTACCACTACTCGGCCATATCTCTCTCAATTATTAATCTAGATACGATAGGACACGTTAATACACAATAGTATTTGATTAACTCCTGCGACAAAATAGATTTTTCAAAAATCGAAAATAATTTTAAAAGAGAAATCTCATTTGAACAAATTGTTTGTATACAATTGCTTAACGTTCATATTGAGAAGTCTTTGTGTTATTCTTTCCCATTATTTATTTATTATAATAATTGTTATTTTTTATTCGTGATTATTTCCACCCCACCACCTTTATTAACACTTCATTGAAAATATATTCGTTGTTTATCAAAACCAAATGTGTTTCGGTCTCCGCCAAAATAATTAAATACTTGGTCCTTATAATTAATTCACACACAATGCTAATAATGACACGTTTACGTAAGAGACATTATCAAATTGTTTGCTTCAAAATGTACGTTTCTCTATCATTTCATGTGATTATGTATTCGGTATTTCTGCAATGCATTTGTATACATATATATCTATCTGTGTGTATGTGTGTGTGTGTGTGTGTGTGTGTGTGTGTGTGTGTGCACACGATTGTGTGTGCGTATGCGTGCGTATGTGTCGTCGTTGTTGTTGCTGTGTGTCCTCGTGCGTAAATATATATACATACTTTATAGATACATTTATATAGAGATAGACAAACAGATATGTAGACATGGTTTTTTTTTATACATATACATACATATATACGTGTGTGGGTTTGTATAAATATATTTACTTATATATAGAGACACGTATATATATATATA
>NC_069002.1:2193321-2195321 GCF_001194135.2 Octopus bimaculoides | reverse complement strand
ATATATACACATATATATATATACACTATTTCTCTCTTTCTCTCAGTCTCTCACACACACATACGCACGCACATGTGCTCTCAAACAGATATACACAAAATGTACACCTGTAACGTATATCTATGCATGTATGTGTGCATAGATACGTGGAAGGCTGTTAGATATATTTGTGCATGTCTATGTGTATATGTTAGTGTACGTGTATATATGAGTGGATGTCTTTTATTTATTTAGACACGATCTCTACTGATGTACTTGCAAACAATTAGATATATGTCGGTGCTTTTGTGTGTATGTAGGCATATATATATATATGTGTTAAGTGTACATGTATGTGTATGTGTGTGTGTGTGTGTGCGTGTGTGTGTGTACATATAAACACGTTTATATACATAAATAACCACACTTGCGTGCGTACATACATAGTTGAATTATTGTGCACAATTTTCTTGAAATAATCTCAGATATCAGCTAAAAGTCATTTGCAAGTCTATCGGGAATTCTGTTTTTCAATACAATTTAAGATACATTCCATCGGATAACACAACACCGCAAGTACAGATTGAAATAACTATTCAACAATAACGGTTGGAGAAAAGTCCTGATAGATTCTACGTCTCTCTCGACGATGAATATTCAGTGCTTCGCAAAGCTGAATTTCTTCTTGAGAAATTATCTTCTGATCACGTGACTACTACATATTCGGATGTACTATTATTAGAAATTCCCGGGCGAGTCATTGCAATTTTAAATAATAAGGAGTAAAGAATTTCCAGTATATAGGTTGTCGTCAGACCTGTCTATAACTACATACTGTATAGTAGAAAGGATTATTATTATTATTACTACTATTAATTAATTGGGTGAGCTGGCAAATCGTTACCGCACCGGACAAAATGCTCGTGTGTGTGAGCCAGGGTGTATGTTCGTCTGTTTCAATGTATGTGCATTCATATAATCATCCAAGTATGCACATGTGTGTGCATGTATGTGTGCGTGTGACTGCACATGTGTACAGAAGAGGAGATAAGGGTGATATACATGTAAATATTTATATATATTTTTATATCTGTATTTTAGAAATGAAAATTGTATTGGATTACTGGGAAACATATTTTGATTGGTATTATCACGTTAAGAGCTAAATCATTTATATTCCTATTGATCTTTCATCAATTTCATCTGCAGCACACACACTCACACAAACACACACACACACACACACACATACACACATATGTAGGATGAATTTTGTGTGAATATATAGATGTATATCTACCAATACATATGTGTCTGTATGTCAGTGTGTGTGCGTGCGTGTGTGTGTTACTGAGAGTCTCCATATATATGTATTTCACCATCAAACTTCATACATAGATATCACCATACATCTGTCTCCATAAACATGCCTCGTTTTATTTTTACTATCAAATATAAAAGTATTTTGTACCTCTATCTCTGATGATATTTTGCAGATGTATTTATAGTTTCATCGAACAACCAATGATTTAAATATATAATTTAGCAAATGAATAAAATATCTAAAGCGATTATGACATCGCCTCATCTTTCGTTATTATGTTGTTTTAATGAAGGGTCTTACAGGCTTGCAAATGTTTAACAGCAGACAAAGTAATATCAGAGATAGGAAAAAAAATGATGATTACATTTCAATGCGTCTCGTAATCACATACATTTCGCACGTGTGTGTGTATGTGCTGTTTGTGTCTATGTTTACCTGTGTAACTCTATGTAAATGCATATATCTGTGTTTGATTCTGTGCGTTACAGTATCTGTGTGAGTTCCTGTAAGTTTTATGATTTGCTAGACAGGAAATAAATATGTTAATGCGTAGTCATATGAACAAATAAACGTTTATGCGTCTACATATGTATATATGTAAGCACATGTAAAGGTATAAACATACATATATGCGCATATATAAAAATATATATATATACACGTATATATATATATATATATATATATATATATATAT
>NC_069002.1:2186756-2192896 GCF_001194135.2 Octopus bimaculoides | reverse complement strand
TATATATATATATATATATATACATATATATATATATATACGCGTGTGTATGTGTATGTGTGTATTTATATACATATACCAAAGACATGTGAGAGTGTGTGTGTGTGTGTACGTACTCAAAAGTGAGCATCTGTGTGTATGTCAACTGCCTGGTATTTTATTTTCTCTGTATCATTTGAATAACATATCTACAATTTCCTAGTAATACAATTATTTACAAGTCAGTTTTCTTTTCTTTTTTTCTTTTTTTTGTGAAATTATGTCCTCTTACTTCCATTTCGTGTATTACACTTCAATGAACAATGGTTCAAATCTACTTAGGTAATTATGCGTATATTTGAGTGCGTATATAAATATAATGTGTATAGTTATGCAGATGGCTAAAGGAATATATGTATATATTTGAACCCACCTATCCTAGTGCAAATGCATAACCGCTGCATTCGAGTAAACAGAAGCGGATGCATATGCATAGAGTCACGCTGCACATCTATTAAAATATATACACATGTATGTATATGCATGTGCTTTTGAGTACACACAAGCATAAGAATCTATATGTACACAGTTATTTACAGAAATTAAAAATCGTTTATGCTCACAATAATTTAGCTATCATACATTCACCCAATGGCACGCACGCTTCTTACCTTACACAAACACACCAGCTCCTTCATTTGCTAATCAACAATTAGTTAATCGCATTCAAACAAACCCAGTTCTTTCCAATTAATTGAAAGTATTCACGATCATGCTATTACCACTTCCTTACGTTTCAATACCATTGTCAATTATGTGGTTATCCTTATATCCATTTCACCATAAATCTATCCATCTGCTAAATCAATTCCAATCAGTCGCTCGACTCTCGTATACCCTTAATATGTGGTTTTCAATTTCCTTATTTGGGTATACTCAATTCTCTACTGATTTCCTGAACAACACCATATTTCCTACCTCACCACTCCCATCACCACAACACAGAAGCAACCATCTCCTGCCCCATCAGAAATTCAGATACGCACTACTGGATGATTAGATTGATATCGTTCCACTTGGGTGAATGTTAATGCGTATGACCATATGTATATTTAAATGCATATAGCCCCTACCACCAAAATATCAACTAGAATTTCCTCACTGACACACACAATCATGCTTTCATCTTCAAACATTCCCTTTCGGCTTCACATCCACACACATCAATAGCCACCTATCCATTGTAATTAACAAATCAACAGATAGTTAATCGAACCTTTTCAGTCCTCAGTTACTTTCAATTAATTTCAGTGTTCGCATTTGACCTTATAAATTAATTTTTTTCCAATCCATTTTTATTCATACATCAACCTTATGCCCCCATAATCAGGAATTTATTCAGCTACTAAACAATTTAGCATCAATTATATAACATCCTACAACCACACAAACCATATCAACTTATTATCATTCTACATTTTTGAATTTCTTGCACGAGGAGAACAAAATTTTAAACGACAACGACACTCTTAATGTGCGAAAACAAGATCTGTATCGCTCATCCACTGCTTCAACTCACCACCTACCATTCGTATAATAGCCTTTCACTCAATCTTCCAGGACGAGACCCATTTATAAACAAAAAAAACAATTTATAATTAGTAAATTTTTTATCGCTCTTAAGAATTGTAAGTTGAAACTGACAAAATGAATTGAAATTTTCTCTTCCAAGAATAAGTACTTCTATATAAGTATTAATACAGTGAGTTCTCTCGATGCGCGTAAAATGTTCCCAGAATATTTCTTCCTCTGATAATTTCCAAGCAGTCTAAAATTCCTGTAAGTCTTCGACACTTTCGTCCGTTGACCAGAGGGTTTATAAAACAGAAAGGCAAACCCCACACATCTATACGCTTCAACTCCTGTCCTCTGGCAGGGCTAATATTTCACGAGGCCATTAACTTCGTAATGCTTATATATGACTGTAACCCATCGTTTAGCATGGACTGTTCTAGATACAAATTATTTATCTTGGAATTTTTCCCGAGATGAAGCCATAAAATGTCGTTATTAAAAAGGAAAGAGCGAAGTATTTAGGTCAGACATTTATATCACTAGTTCCACCTGTTCTGTTAAATTCAATATAATTAATAAAACTGTCACAAGAGATGTGCACATACACAATCATAGAGGTACAGACACACACACGCCTGTGTTTGTGTGTGTGTGTGTGTGTGTGTGTGTGTGTGTGTGTGTGTGTGTGTGTGTGTGTGTGTGTGTGTGCGCGCGTGTGCGTGAGTATATATATTATATATCTGCATATTTACATACATAAATATATACATATACATAGACGTATGTATGTATGTCCAGGAATATGTGTGTTCACAAAGACTGAAATGTAAAAAGGTAAGTAAAAAACGAAATTTATACAATTAATTCGTTTAATGTTTGATTGATATAATAGGATATGAGGCAAATAAATGTCACCATGTGCCATTAAAAGCATATAAAATCACAAAATATATTCTTGCTTATGAAAAATTGACATACAAACGTGCCATAACAATATGTACATATCTTACTAACTACAAATATGTACGCAGAATATAACAAGTAAATTGTTGACAACAACTCTCGAATGAATATTTTTGCTTGTTTGATTATTTTGATTAAAACCAAATGTTTGCAATAAAACTAATATGAGAGTGACACATTAACAGAAATAATAGTAAATTATAACATTAATTGAATAAATTGATAGATAGACGAATTAATACCACTCGGCAGAATTCAAAGTCAATTAAGTAAATAAAGTATTGCTTTCAACAGAAGAAATTTAGAGTTTATCTAGAAATGTAAAGCTGAATAGCGTTACTATTACAATTAGGAATGTATTTCAAAGTATATACACAAACCTTCGTTACATACATACATACATACATACATACATACATACATACATACATACGTATGCAAATCGTAATCTAAAAATTCCAGCAGGGGCTCCTCAGCTGACAACGCTATAAGTATGTGTGCTTTCTTGCACCATCACTCCATATGAGAGGTCCTGTCAAATTTTTCTTATGGTATTCAGTAGTCTGTGTTCTAACACAACATGCTCGTTAAGATGGAGATAAAAATTGTCCTTTAGTCTCATCTGTAGGTGTTCGATTCTTTTTAGTAAACAAATCATTACAGCACGAAGGCTTTGACAGGAAACATTTGCAACAGTATAGTTACAGCTAATACTTAAAGGTGTTCGTTTACAAACAATCTTTTTGAATTTTGTGCATCAGTTTTTCTTTGCGGGCTGCGCAGCTTTTTGCTCATTTTCATTTATTTGCTTTATAATAACTCTGAGACGTACAGTTATTTTTGTAGCTGTTGCTTAGCCTTAACCAAGCTCGATATAAATGTAACTTTGATTAAAGACGTCCCAATTACAAATATCTCAACTTCTTTTTACGTGTAGTGTAAGGTAAGATAATAGTTTGATGGAATAGTGCTAGCGATTGCTCGCACTTTTATCAAGACCTATTGTTTAGCTAATGGACAGTCGAATGGTGGCGCCATGTTACGTTCAAAGCAACGTAGTTTCCCTTTAAGGCAATGATAATAAGCATATCACGTTATGTATTTGTATTAAGTTGTGCTATGTTTATAGATGGATGCCACTAAGCAGCAACATACATCCAACAGCTTCCGTCAATTAGAGGCAGCGAAAACAAAACCTATTCGAATTGAATTACTAAAAATCGTTCACGCGAACACGAGTTGCCTTTTTCTTTAATGGAGATGTTTTTTCCTTCCATCATCATCATCATCATCATCATTATCATCATCATCATCATCATCAACATTATTATTATTATTATTATTATTATTATTATTATTATTATTATTATTAGTAGTAGTAGTAGTAGTAGTAGTAGTAGTAGTAGTAGTAGTAGTAGTAGTAGTAGTATTACTACTACTACTACTACTACTAAAGCAGTGAGCTGGCAGAATCGTTACCACGCCCGGCAAAATGCTCAGCGGCATTTCGTCCGTGTTTTCGTTCTTAGTTCAAATTGCAAGGAGGTCGACTTTGCCTTTCACCCCTCCGGGGTCGATAATGTGGGTATCAGTTGAACACTGAAGTCAGTGTAATCGACTCATCACCTTCCTCAAAGTTACTACCCTTGAGACAAAATTTGAAACAACAACAACTACTACTACTACTACTACTGTTATTGTTATTACCATTGTTCATTTAGTTATCTAATTATTGCGTTCCATTCGTTTTCCCCGACCGAACGGCATACGATTAACGGAGAGAAACACGTCGTCAGTAGAGAGACGGAAGACCAAAGAAAGTATAGAAATGTGTTCGGAGAGGGTCATTCGGATCTTCCTTCAATGAAAACCATGCTTATCTGCTGGAACTGATCTGCATTATATAAATATATTCATTTAAAACATTCCTGCGTCAAAAGTATATCAATTTCTATTTCAAATCAGCAAAAATTGCAATATCACCATGTTTGTGGCAAAATAAAAAATCCCCCCCCTCCATTTACAACGTTTGGAACATGTCAGCTAATGAAGAAACCGATAAGTGGGTAATCAACCTGCAAGATCTAGCAGCCAAAACTCTCTTAAGTTCTTAAAAAGTACGTACAAAATATCATTATCGAAAATGAAATTTGAGATAAATTGCATGATCAAAAGCATTTCAACAGTGACCATCCTCTTTGTTTTCCGCTTTAGATCTACCTTATCCTAGTGTGGTGGTACAAATTAATATCCATTCCTGCATTACAAATCGCTCAATCTGAAGCTGGTGTACGATGGTGAATTTGCACACTAAATTCATATTCATTTGAATTGATAAAAGTGACATTCAATTTAGAGTCACCAGTCAATCGCATCAAATTCCAACCAATTTTTATCACCATCGCATTAGTACTCTTTGATTAATAAGCTTAAAGATATTTTAAACACACACACAGATACAGATCCACATAAACAAATAATACATGCATATATATATATTTATCATAACTTTTGAAATGATTACAACGCATGTCTATGTTTGAAGTGCCAGTATATCCATGCATGTATCCACCCATTCGTCCATCCATCCATCCATGTGTATGCATGAATACTTATATACACAAGCACACGCATATATTTATATACATACATATTATATATATATATATATATATATATATATGTGTGCGTGTGTGTGTGTGTGTGTGTGTGTGTGTGTGTGTGTGTGTGTGTATAGACATACATTTGCATGTGTGTATATGCATATTCGAATGCATAAGCTTGTATATTTATACATATGTGTGTATATTTGTGTGTGAATGTATGTATGATATGTATACAAAGGTATATGTGTGTATAAATGTATGCATGAATACGGACACACAATTATATATATATATTCACATACATAAGTATTTTTGTGTGCGTATGTGGATGAGGGTATATATATACGGAGAGAGAAAGATAGAGATAGAGAGTGAGAGAGAATATATATGTAGAGAGAGAAGAGATAGAGAGATACTTTGATATAGACTATCGGTAAAATCATTGCGAATCTTTGATATAATTCAATCGATTTCACGCATCAAAGGCAATTTTATTTATTTGTGTTTATTTATTTATGCATTTTGTTTTTTTTTTTTGGTTTTAGCGATAAGTGAATTATAACTTATATCATATTCAGTGACATATACGAACTCACATATTTCGCTTCAAATGCTATTTCATTTTCGTTATTGATATACTGCTAGAATTTACTCTTAAACAAAGTCACACATGCACACATACACATACGACAAGAAATACATGCGTACATACTTAATTTCAAACTATATGAGATGTGTATCTGAGTGGGTGTTTAAGAATATATGTGAAAAAAAGCATACATAGTATGAAAGCGAAATAGACAAATAGATAGGTAGATAGATACATACGTACATATATACATACATGCATACATAGTGAGAGAGTTAGAAAGACAAATAGAGAGACGGACAAAGAAAGCCATGGATATATACAGACATAGGTGTATATACGTAAATGTATGTTTGGAGATAGATATGGGTATAGATATAATCTCACACACACACACACACACACACACACACACACATACATATATA
>NC_069002.1:2182183-2185076 GCF_001194135.2 Octopus bimaculoides | reverse complement strand
ATATATGTATGTATATATATATATCTGTGGGAGAGTTAAAGTTTGCCATTTTAAATGTTCCGCTTTTAAATGTCATATCCTTTAAATCTAGAAAATTAACATTATGAAACAACTATAATGATTCATTATAAATTTGTTTGTTAAAGTCTGTTATCCGCTATTCCGTATTGACTGTCACATTTTCAGTTTTATCGATAGCGCATATGGGAATATATTTTGCATTTTCAAGGCGGCGAGCTGGCAGAAACTTTAGCACGCCGGGCGAAATGCTTAGCGATATTTCGTCTGTCTTATCCTGTATATTCGCGCCGCCCATTTTCTTATTTTGTTTTTGTGCTTGTTACCTCTTTCCCTTTGCTTTGAAGATCAAACTTTATGATTTTTGCAAATGTATGCAGCTATATCTAGCACTTCCAACAACCGTGTAGTTGCTCACTCGCTGGATCGGATCGTGTTATTTTTTAGAAATGTTTTTTTTTTTTGTCTGTAGTAATTTTTTGTTAATTTTTATTCTATGCTATCTAGCTTCTTTTAATTCCCTTCATGAAATAAATCTTTTATTAATATTTTGAATCAGTGAACAAAGGTAAAAGTACTAAACTTAGAAGCAGAGAAGGATAGTGTCGGAAGAAGACTTCCAAGAAACGAAAACATACGAAATGAAAAATTAGAAGTTAAAAAGTAACGAAAAATATTTTCTTTCTTCGCCACGAGAGAATACGTATCTATAAAAGCAATCCATGACTTCGAAATGAATAATTTAAAGTAACTCATATATTTTGCTGCTTTTACTTATATTCTTTTTCGACCATTAAAGGCCAAACAACAACAACATAAAAGGGTGTGAAAAATTACTATGTAGTTCCAAATACGGTTTGGTCGGAAAGAGCAGTGCGGTATACCATAAATAGTACATCATCAATATTTCATGAGAAAAGGTTTTAGGTCACTCGAACAAGTCGTAGACATGAATTAAAAATATTTTTCATATATCGTTTGCTACTAATTTTCATAATGTTCACTATTATTGATATCACCTTATTTTTGAAAATTATCCGTTGCCGTTGTTGTCATTCTTGTTGCTGTTGTTGCTGCTGTTGCTTAGTTCTGTGTCAGTTCTTATTGAGTGAACATTGAGATCAAAGACATTCGAATTTTCATGTATTTAATATTTTTTTTTTCCATTCAGAAATAGTTTATCTGGAAATAGATAATCTTATATGACGTTTAACTTTGAAAGCAGCAGATTGTGATTAGAAGTTTCTGTTGTTATGTCTTGCAGGTAAAATAACTGTATAAGGATTCCCGCATTCATTAACGAAATCTCCTGCAGTAATATAATATATAGATGCATTAACTTGTAGATGGCCGGTTCAAACCAACTGTCAGTATTATTCTTTCTCCATTGTACATTCTTTTATAAAAGGAGAAGTAAAAACAGGTAGCTAGCAAAATTTTTAGCAAGCCAGACAAAACAGATCTCAGCATTTATTTGGGATTTACCGTCTCAGTTCCAACGCTGCGGACTCAACTTTGGCTTTCGTCCCCACTCCCATAAAATTAGTACCAGTTGAGTATTAGGGAGAATATCATCGATTTACACACACCCATTGTGCCAAATCTTGAAATGATACATGAGGAAGAGGTGACAAGTTAGTTAATAAAATACTATGAACTGCTGTATTTTTGACAAATTTACAGGTTTCAAATGTGTAAATATATGTGAATTTATATAATCTAAAGATTGAAGAATTCATCATACAATGTGCATTAAGGCGATGAGCTGGAAAAATCGTCTGCACATCAGACAAATTGCTTTATTTCCCCGTAACTTAGGAGTTCGGCAAAAGAGAACGGATAGAATAAGTACTAGTTTTACAAAGAATAAGTCCTGAGGTCGAATTGTTCGATTAAAGGTGGTGCTCCAGCATGGCCTCTGTGGAATGATTGAAACATATAAAAGAATAAAAGGATATAGATCCTCAGATTACACGTTAGACATTCTACATTACATTATTGAGAATATGAATGGCTGGAGCATTACACGCCAGGGAAAAAGAAAATAAATAAATAAAACGCTACGTCATATACATCCTGAATAACAACTGAGTTGCAGACTACTTACTGTAGAACTGTGGGAATAACCAGGCTGCTGAGAGAGCGACGAAAATGTTTTCTCTAAGTAACACTTGATGAAATGAAGATAACAATCTCTGTCTATTTAAGTGTCTAACATTAGTCTTTCACACTTCAGTTGCTATGATATTATATGTTACATTCAATATACCACTGCATAGGTTCATTAGTTTTCCGAATACATCTTGACATGTATATTTAGTATATAATTAATTAATAAGTCCTGCCTGGTACCTCGCCTATGTCAACCCCATACGTTGCTGTTGTTCTTTTCATACGCTGCTCATCGCTTGGTTATCGCATTTCATGCACACACATTTCTCTACCAACAAATATGACTCTCACGATTTTATTTTACTTATTTTTCGCTGTGTATGGTATCATCTGAGGGAAGTTTTACAGCTATTTCTAGCAGATTTAGTGGCTGGATAGACACGCCCTAATTCGCTATCCTTTAAAGATCATTGGTATTCTTTAGAATAAGCGTGTAATAAAATACAGAAATTACGTTTTATTATCTCCTCAATAGAAACCAAGATATTGAAGTAAGGCGCAGAGTAATTACTAATACTCTACACACGTCAGTTGAATGAATAGCTTCTGTGATGCTCATGGCTGAAAGTTTCTCCCAATCTTACGATATTTTATTCTCTTCCTCTCATCTTGTCCACCATTTTTGCTTAATACAAGTCTGTTTCCTTCTCTCTCTCTCTCTCTCTCTCTCTCTCTCTCTCTCTCTCTCTCTCTCTCTCTCTCT
>NC_069002.1:2174307-2180213 GCF_001194135.2 Octopus bimaculoides | reverse complement strand
TATATATACATATATGTATACACACACACACACACACGCACACACACATATATATATATATATATAATTATGTGCGAATAATTAACGCAGCAATTCCGGTAAACAAAATTTTACAATTTTCACAGTTATATTCGAAAATATGTAAATAACATAAAATTTACATTTTACACTAACTATGTTTCAGCTCTTACAATTTGAATGTCAATAAGAAAAAGTTCATCGAAAATAAATAAATAAATAAATAAATAAATGCATAAAGATAAATATGAAAATAAATAAATGAAGGATTAAAAGAAACTGAAATGAAAATATAGGAAATGAATATTGCATTTTATTTTGGAGACATTAATAATTTGCTGATAGGTTTACCCTTAAAAATCTTTATATCTATTTTCAAAACCAATCATATGTTTACAAGCTCAATTCAAAAGATTGTTTAGGAAAGAAATTAACAAAATGAAGTTTAAAAGGAAATATTAGAAAAAGAAGTAAATAGCAAACCCTAACAAGCTAACAAGCCTCATTTTCTTTAGAATATTTAAATACCAGATTTTATAAATGCAAAACAAAATAAAAACTCGAAGAACCGAAATGAAATTAAATGAAAATGTTAACAAGTGGTTGTGATTAATTACAGAAGTTCTATTTATTAAAATATGTTAATAATTGAAAATATGAAAAGATCTCTTTTAAATCAATCAGTATTTGCTACAAAAATCTGTGAAGTATTGCAGCAACGTGATATGGCGAATGGAAATATTTTACGGTCGAATATTAAATAAAATGTTGCATTTTGCTGACAGGAGAAAATCTGAAATAAACTCATGAGCAGGATGATAGTTCTCTCATCGTCACGATTTCAACGTTTTATTAATAGCCACTTAGAGTAATATATCTGCATATATGTTCGCTCATTCGTCTTACATCTTGTAAAATAGATTCGTTCATTATGCGTTTCCAATGTACCAATAAGTGATTTACCCCATTTAGTAAGATAAAAACGTTGAGTAAATATCTGCCTCATAATGCAGTAATCGTTACTTTCAACAGAGAGAGAGAGAGAGAGAGAGAGTAGGTGCAGGAGAGAGATAGAGAGTGAGTGAAAGAGTGAGAGAGAGAGGGAAAAGTTTATTTTCAAACACTCACTCACACACACTCACACACTCATACATACACACACAGCATACTCAGACATATATATATGAATATATGTGTGTGGTTGTGTGCGTTTCTGTATGTATATATGTGTGTGTGTATATGAGACCCCCTGCGATCATGAATGACCATTGGATTGCACCTAGAAAGTGTCTCTAAGAGGCGCAAGTCTGAGCAAGGTTGTTTATGGAAGACCAGAAGTCCCATATGCACAGCAATATCTTCTGTCCACGCCACCGATGTATCCAAGTGAAATGCAAAGGGGCCGATACAGCTTGGCACCAGTGACGTAGAAACTAACTTCTACAGCTGAGTGAACTCAAGCAAGATGAAATAGTGTTTTGCTGAAGAGCACAACATACAGCTGGTATGTGCGCTACAACGCGAACCTTCTCAAACGCTGTCGTTTGGATGCAGGAAGTGTGTGAACATACAGTACAGATATTTGATTCCTGTACATGAATCAGGTGTATATGCTGTTCAGAAAGAAATTGTAGAACCGCCTTTCTCGGAGTTTGAGAGGATACGATCATCATAGATAGATCAAGAGGTTGAGAGATTAATACATAGACACAATAGATAGATGGATAGATAGATAGATAGATAGATAGATAGATAGATAGATAGATAGATGAACAGACCGATAAACAGACAGGCAAATAGATAGATAAATATCTACGTACATATATACATACATACATACATACATACATACATACATACATACATGGATAGGTAGGTTTGTGTGTGTGTGTGTGTGTGTGTGTGTGTGTGTGTGTGTGTGTGTGTGTGTGTGTGTGTGTGTGTGTGTGTGTGTGTGTGTGTGTGTGTGTGTGTGTGTGTGTGTGCGTGTGGATACTTGGTAATTTCAATAATTACCTGAGTCTGAAAGAAAACGAGTTGAAAGATCTTGGTGAAGTTCTTCCAAATTTAAGCAATTAAAAAACAGCACAGTCCTTTCATTAACGATATCTTGATCACTAATCAATTCATTAACGATATCTTGATCACTAATCAATTCTTCTTCCTTCATCCCGTCTCTCCTTTCTGTCTGTTATTTCTCGCTCTTCCTCTCTTGTTCTCTCTCTGTTTACTTCTCGTTATTTATCCATTTCCGCACACACACACACACACACACACACACACACACACACACACTCACGCACACACACACACACACATATAACATATTCATATACTTATGTATAAAGCTATATCATATATCAATGTATGGGTTTCTACGTGTAGGCAGGTGGAGAGATAGGTAGATACACATACATTTATACACACATTCACGCACACACGCACGCACACACGCGCATGTGCACACTTCCACACTTCCTCACACCTCTACAACCTACATTCGCTCATTTTTCTGTGTGTATAAGTATATAGGTATAGAAGTATGCTCTGATATGTATGCATATATATATATATATATATATATATATATATATATATATATATATATATGCACACAGATATATGTGTGTGTGTGTATAAGTTTACGTGACTACGTAATGTACATATCTCTCTATATATGTTTGTATGCATGTACGTATCTATGTATGTAAGCATGTACGTAAAGCCAAATATGTATATTTTCTAGAGCACACAAAGAAATATTGTAAAAGAAAAGAAAATCAATATATATTTATACCGAGATACAGTATGATAGAGAATTATATACTTTATATACTATCGGCTTTCCTTATCATAATCACTCTCACCATAAACTTAAATGGCGCTCAAGTAAAAACTAACAAAAAAAAAATATGATCAAGATATATTTCATAGTCTTCATTCAGATTTCCCCAAACCTAGACATTTTCTCCTCTTATAAGTTTTATGCCACCTGTCTTTGAAGTAGTTTAAATATAATTTTAAAAGAGTGTCTCTTTATTCGCTCGTTCTGCTAGTAATAAAGGCGAAATTTCGTTCAAATCACTGCCACTTCTGTAGATCAATGATCAGAAACACCGTTAATTTATCTCAAATATATTCTAAAATCCCTCCCACATACTGTGATAAATCGTCTGATGATACAGTGTCCTACTCTGCTCGTGTATGTATAAACACATACAAACATACGCACACACGGACACACACACAAACACACGCAGCCATATTGTAATATAATATGGTATAACATATGATTTAATATGATGGTGCCCACCCGTCGACTTCAGTATATGAATATCTGACGGAGATGATTTAGCGGGAGAGAGAGGGAGAAAGAGAGAGAGAGGGAGAGAGGGAGAGAGAGAGAGAGAGAGAGAGAGAGAGAGAGAGAGAGAGAGAGAGAGAGGGTGGTGGAAAGAATGAAAAAACAAAGAAAGACAGAAAGAAAGAAAGAAAGAAAAAAAAGAAAAGAAGGAAAGAGAGAAAGAAGGAAAGGGAGAAAGAAGGAAAGAGAGAAAGAAGGAAAGAGAGGAATAAAGAAAGAAGGAAAGCAACAACTTTAAAACTAAAAGAATCTGCATTTATTTGTGATGAATGTATGAATGTAATTTGAGTGCAGGAATAAATTTTGTCATGAAGTCACAATGGAGACTTTGAAGATTTTGAGTTTGACTGGGATTGAGCAAAATTGTCTGTTGATTGCTGGATATAGTTCTTTTATTGTTCTGTCTAACTGTTTTGTGGCATCACTACACATTTTAAGCAAAGCAATTGCTTTCCCAAGATTTCTAAAGAATTTGGTGAGACTTTACTGATTGCTTCAACTTATTCTTATACTTAATTGTTAACCAGTAGCCCTCTAAATGTTGACCATACAAAAATATTTTCGGAATTTGGTCATTTTTCTTTCGAACGACATCCTTTACCCTTTCTACTTTTTTCTAGAGCTGTTTTACAGAGGCTTAGCTGATATTTTTAATAAATCGCGAAACCACTGATGATGTCCAACTCTCGCTTACCTGTAGGCCTCCGGTTTCCAGTGATGATCACCTGGGATCAGACAAAATCGGATTCCATTTACTGATGACTTTACGCATTTATATTTCATTATTTCATTCATTTTTTGTTTTTTGTTTTAGTAGGAGGCAATACAGTAATTTCTGTGTTTCGGCTATCTTTGAAAACATTATTGTTGTTGCTAGTGCTGTTGTTTACATCAAAGTTAGCCCTGATCGAGCAACTATGATAAAATGTTTTCCAAATGTCAAAATAGCATCTGGTTTTCATTGACAAAACTATAAAACATGTCTCTAGATCATGGTACAACCGAATTCCCTGATATAATATATAAATAACAAATAACAAATCACTTCAATGCAATGCCTATACATGCTGGGAGAGAGTTAATAAAACTGTAGTAAATCCCTTCGTAAATGTCCTTTTAAAACTTGGACCACTAAAAAATGTTCTTTATGGGAAAGTATTACATATAAAATACACATTGATTAATAAACGTTAGATAGCCATGCCATAGAACAATACAAGAACAAATTCACTCACATATATTCATCATAGGCTGCATCTATTAGAACTACGTACACCACACATATCCTATATTAGAAGAAACAAATGCACCCTTGTTAGAGAATGGATAAATATGCCATTAAAAACTCATAAAATGAAACGCAACATTTATCACATATAACCACAGACTCATTGGTAGGACATCTTATCAAAATACCGGAATGAAATAGCTCAAAACTAGCAAACCATGTAAAGTGTTGCAGACAACTAATGTAATATACAAATTTCAGTGTAAACATGAAAGTTGTAAGCTTCCTGATTCGATCATGCATTTACAACAAGGAGCAGCTGTAACTCATTATAATACAGTACGGGAAATAAAACTAGACAGGAATACATTAGATGACAGCAGCACGATTTTATATAGAATTCCGCAAAAACGAAAGGAATAACAATGCAAGTTTTACCAATACCAAATTAGAAACCAAAAATCAATACTCACAGAGAGCAGGCGTAAAATAAACCACGAAATCTACTCGACCTAAACTGTTGTATATAATTATTCAATCCGGCGTTGACGATTTTATAAGTTATAATAAAATTCATTGCCATGATACTTTGCAAGCTACAGTAAAGTGCGTATATAAGCTACAATTACAATAATTTTCATTCGGATAATAAGGCCAAGAATACCCCTTACACGCAGTAAACATCTAGAGAAGCCTTCTCGTGTAGACAATAAATGCTAAAAGCTATTGATGATATCAACTGACGGTATCATCATCAGCACCAGTGAATAGCATTTTTGCATCTTGTGATTTCACCATGTTTCGGATCATCAGTAGTAGACAAAAATTCACCTAATCGAACATGGAAAATCTGTTCAATGAATAGAGTATAGCAGTGGCTAAACAGTCGGGGATGTTGCAAAGACCCTGCTGGTTGTGTATAAATTAGTTATTAGCGACAGATGCAGCTTTTATTAACGATAATATCTTTGCTATTTAGTATTTGTCATCTACACGTTGTTTGATTGCCTCTGTGATTTTGGTTTGTTTTTTTTTCCTTGATTTTTATCCATGTAAGGTTCGATGATATTTTCTAATTAACGCGTAATATTCTATGATTGATTTATGAGCTATTTTCTGTTTGCCGAGTGGTTTAATTTTCTTTCCGAACAACATGACATGATTTTGTGCTTGTCATTGTTTCTTTGTTTAGGCTTAGTATTCTAATCTGTATTAAACAGATAAATGATGCTTTAGCGTGACCAGCATTTATGTGTGTGTGTGTGTGTGTGTGTGTGTGTGTGTGTGTGTGTGTGT
>NC_069002.1:2169412-2174236 GCF_001194135.2 Octopus bimaculoides | reverse complement strand
CTCACACAATTGTGAAACTTGTGGCTTCAATTCCCGGCCCGGAACTGAATGGACAGCGCAAACATTTCATCACTATTTACAAATCATTTGTACAAGTTCTTAAGCAAGAAATTGCAGAGCATATACGTAAATTAACATATGCGTATACATAGGTTTGTGTGTGTGTGTGTGTGTACGTAAGATGCATTCTCGTTTCCATTCATATAACATTATCGAACGACGATGTTCAATGCATTCTTTTCAGTTTGAAGCAATTCTCGTTGCTCTTCCTAGGAGGATCGTGCAATCACTTCGAAGCTGTACTGTCTGTCATCCCCGACCCTGCTGGACCTCGATTCGCATATTCATACATTTGCACAGATCTCAATGAACGGACGCATATACATCGTCTTCTTTAGTAAATTTAGATTTACGCGTAAGTGAAAGATGAGAAGAAGCAAAGAAATCCCTGGGTTATTTTGCATTAGATTAAATGACTAAATAATAATATTTCGTATAAACAAAGGAAACACAAACATTATCGTTGAAACAAACATTATGGGAAAACATTCTCTACGCTCTGTTGGCTAAACAATGATGAATCACTCAAGTTACTGCAATCGATAGAAAATATTTAATTACACAATTTAGCCGAAAAGAAAATTGTTGATTTTCAAGTAAACCCATTAACTAAAACAGAATAGCTAAACCTAAAAACAACTGCTCTGCCACTAAAAAGATAATTAGAAGAATATGAACGAAATATGATAGACAGCAGATGTCTTTCATCGCAGTTTCATTTATCAAGGGATGTAACGAAGTCTTGAATAGGTAGAAAGGATACTTTACGTGCCTAGAGGCCTGTGATGCATTATATATTGATTCAGCATGGACCGACAAGAACCAACAATGATTCCTCTATGAGAACTTTAGACCTGCTGGGAATAGCAAACAAATCCCTCTCAAAATATAAGCTATGGTTTTGGAAGAATTGGTAAGAACGTAAAATTCCGTAACTACATTCCATAAGACTCTCTATAAATTCTGCCATACATTATAAATAATAATTATTTTACCAATTCAAGCACAAGAATACAGACTTTGAGGGAGTCTTTAGTCGATTTCATCGATTCCAGTAGTGAATTAATAATTTAATCTATCGATCCCAGGAAAAGCTGATTTCACTGAGGATTTAACTCAGAAAGTATATAACCGGAATAAAATGGGCAATACCTTTTGTCTGTTGTACGCAATGGATCTAACTTCTATGAATTAAAATGGTTTCTGATTTAGGCAGAAAGCCACCAATGAGAAGGGACTAGTCGACAACATTGACCCCGGAACTTCGGTAGTATTGTATTGTATCAATGCCGTCGGGGCCACCCTATAATTAGAAATCCATACCACCCTGCTCATCGCATCCTGCATGCTGTGCTAGAATATATAAAGAATACTTTATCAAACATGTGCATCTACTCTTAAGAAGTTAGAATGAAAGTTCAAGCAATTCGGTCTGTGCTTTCTAGCAAATAAATATCTTCCTCACTGGCACGTCTGGCGTCAGAATTTATTTACGTGTATTAGCTCTAAAATTGGCGAAACAGCCATTTTCTGCTATCGCTAATGAATAAAGCAGAATATTTGTTTTTCTTTTTAATTAGCAGGCGTGAATTACGAGGAGATAGGATTTGCTAGGCAGCCAGCGATTTCTATCTTCGGTCGTTCCATAATAGCAGCGACGATGATGGTCTTTTATCTCTTGTTTCATTCGTTGGACATGATTTGAAGGGTTTAGTCAAATAATTCGATCCCAGAAGTAATTTTTAGAGAACAGTATTTATTCGATCGTACTCTTATGCCGAAACATTGAGATACTGGCACGTAAGCAAACCAAAACTGGTTGGCAAATTTTCGCAGACAAAAACACACACATGCGTATACGTTTTTTTTTTTTTGTTTTTCCTTGTCTCTCCTTGTTTTCCTTTCGGTCGAAGAGCGTAGGTTCGAAATGTAAAAGACTTTCTCAGCTTCTCGAGCGTCAAACTAATACACCTGCTTGTTGTTTATACACCTGTTTCCGTGTTTTGTTTTTCTATCCAATGAATATGTGCCAATATCAACCAGAAAGAAATTTGAACTCCTGAAGGGGAATATATAACATGATCCCAAATCTCGCAGTCACAACAGATAATTTCTCTCTTAATCCACAACTAACTAATCCACACTGAAATATCTTAGTAACGTGTTTGAAGTTAGATAGAAAGAAAGACGTTTTGAGGGAAGTGGGTTAGCAGAATGCATTGGCACCAGCACTTGGATGTTACTGTAGTTTATAAACATCAAAAACATGAGCACTCAGGAATTATAAAGTGCTCGATTAAATAATACAAGACATTTTCTGACCTGTTAATGATCGCCTTCTAAATATACAGGTTTAGAGTTTAGGAAGACAGCAAAAAACATGTGTTCAACTGTTACTGGTTCCGTCCGTCCCTAAGCGATGAATGTCAAATCGACCGCGGCAATACTTGAACTCATAACGAGAAGTACCTAAAGAAATACTGCTAAGCATTTCGGTCGATACGCTAATGACTGTGCCATCTTGCTGCCTTGTGCCGAATTATAATGGTCATGATAATTTCTTATATTGACACAATGCCAAACTCTTTTCAGTCTCATGAGATCCAGTAACTTAAATGGTATTGGTGTTATCGACCCCCCAGTGCAGATAAAAAGCCAAAATTTGACCTGACTGAGAATTGATAGCGGACATAAAAGGAACATATGTAAATTCCAAAAGGCGTTTTGGCCACCACCGACCGCTACCGCCGCTTTGCTGATTTTGCTAAATGCTGACACAAAAGAAACGTGAAATACACAATATTCGATATTATTGGAGTTATAATAACCTGACAATATCATATTTCATTCTTCGGTCGCCGTGTCATAACGATTAGTAATCTTTCAAAATGACAGTTTAGAGACATTTGTTATGAAGACGAATATAAAAGTTACGGTAATATATTATAATTAGGATTAGTTTATATTCTACACACACATATATAACTAAATGTATATGCACCTTTATATACATAGAGAAGTGTATTGTACAGTCAACCGTCGTTCGCTAGCAAGCATAATTTGGTAACATAAATCCTGTTATTTTGTAATTGACTATGTGGTTGCTAGATGTCGTTACGATGTCGGTTCTCTTTTGATCGAAGCAGCAACACGTCCGAAATATGACGCACTGGAGTTTGAGAAAGACAGGGATGTCGAGAGAAAGAGAGAGAGGGGGAAGGAGAGAGAGAAAGAGAGAGAAAGAGAGAGGAAAATATGATCATGATAATGATGATGAGGATGTTGATGATGTTGGCTACATTTTTGAAGATAATGAGAAAAAGCATTGAGGAGATTTGATTGCAAAGAAGAGAAGATAATGATGGTAACGACGGTAATAGTGAAGATAGTAGGAAAGAAAGAATGAATGAATAAATGAAAAAGGAAAAAAGAAGGAAAGAAAGAAAGAAAATGTGAAATGGAGCAACAAATGAAGGACGAAACCAAGAAAGGTCAGGAAAAAGAACGAAGATCGAAGAGAATATGAAACGGAAAACGGAAACGAAAATAAAAACCTATGCAAGAAGTAAAATGGCAAAGTTCGCCATATTTGTTGGAACAGTATACGCAACCACCATTTACTAAACACCGACGGACATATCGTTGCATTTAGTCGCTCACAAACACACACACAAACACACATAAACTCACACACACACAGACTCACACATACAAACACACAGATATTTACATTTTCACAAACTCATACATACATATATTCATACACGTTCGTTGAAATTTACACTCGCTTATTGAAAAGTATAATCTGAAGACCGCCATTTTATTATTTTTTATATAGTTTTTCCAGTTCAATAGTTTAAAACAGCCACCATCACTCTTCAACAAGATAGATGAGTTTCGTTAGTATTTTGTGAATCGTTTCGTTAATGCTTATTATTATTATTATTATTATTATTATTATTATTATTATTATTATTTGTTCCTTTTTAATATTTTTCCTGTTTATGTTTGCTATTCGTCTAATTTTTTTAAAATTTTATTTCTTATTTATTTATTTATTTTTGATTTACCCAAACTGATAGAAAACCCTCATAGAGAAAACGTATGATTGCTTGATTGCATACGAGAAATTCATTAACTGGCAGAACATTCAAGACAGGAAGAGTGCATTAAGAATTAAAAGTGTGCGAGGTTTTTGATGACTGAGTAAATTAAATTGGATTTCTCTAACGCAATCATTTTTTTTTTCTGTTTTCTTTTCAGCCTTCCCTCCACATTCTAACGTTAGAAAATAATACACATCTAAACAAATAAATAAAATCTGGAAAAAATATAGACAGAATTACAAAATGTTGAGAGGCAAAAATTAGAAAATATAACAAAAAAAACTAGCAGCAATCTAGATTTTCATCAAGCTATTCAGGCGCTAAGCTACTAATATAGAAGCTTTTGTGTCATCGGCGTTGTCACCTTTAATCGTCACTGTAGTGAATGTCGCCATCATTGCTTGATTGTGCTTCCATGGTATTCTTTTAGTCATATGTCCATTTATTTATTTATTCATTTATGTGTTTGTTTGTTTCATGTGGGCTGCTTTATAGCTCTTTGCTTTACAAGCTGACATGTTACTTTGTTCTACTATGCTTTAGCTACAGCTGATTATCCGGAGATTGTGAAAATACCGTGTAATAAGATACTAAGTGTCTTATTGAAATACAAGGTCAATCTATGTAGAGTAAAGCTAGGGAATGGAGCGCAGATTAT
>NC_069002.1:2165192-2169177 GCF_001194135.2 Octopus bimaculoides | reverse complement strand
TATATATATATATATATATATATATATATATATATGAACCTTTCAGCCTAATACTGGTTGGAGCCTAATTTGCTGATCTTGTGATGAATAATATATAAAGGTGTTTCCTTGTATGATTAGAATTGATCTCGCCCCTCATCATACCTCAAACCCTTTTTCTCATACATATTTTTTTCTATTCATACTCTACTGCTTCGTAGAATTACTTATGCCCGTTCTCTCCCGCTAGATTCCCTGTCATTATCGAATTTATAGTTTCCACTGCAACTATGAAGCAATGAAGTATGCGAAATCTACATCATCTATTAACATATTTTAACATATATTGGCATAATTTAGTAATTTACGTGCCTGGCTGAAAGTAAGGTAACAGACATAGACACAGAGCACAGTGGCAAATAATATCCAAACTCCTGTCTTTCAACTAATTTTCTAATCCATTGCTTGTGCTCAAGCAGCTTGCCTTCCAATCACGCGTGGTAAGAAGCTTGCCTTCCAATCACGTGGTTACAGTTTCAGTCCTAATGCGAGGCACCTTGGGCAGGTGTCTTTTACTATAGACTCAGGTCGACGAAATCCTTGTGAGTGTATTTGATGGAAGGAATCTTAAAGAAGTCTGTTCTATGTATATATATATGTGTGTGTGTGCGTGTGTGTGTGTGTGTGTATCTTTTTGTTTGTCACTCATCACCTTTTGAGAGCCGGTGCTTGCATCTCCGTAACTTAACGGCTCGAGAAAAGGGAACGATAAAATAAGTACAAGGCTTAAACAATGCCCTGAGAGCGATTTGTTCGACTAAAACACTTCAAAGTGGTACCCCAGCACGTCAAAGATATTTCAGTTGTTAACCAATATATTATTAGCGTTTAATTTCATTCAATTTTGCTCATTTCAATTGATTGTTTTCGACACAGATCAAAGCTAAATTTTTTTAAATTCCAAAGTGAGTTAAGCAGCAGCAGCAGTAGTAGTAGTAATAGCAGTAGTAGTAGTAGTAGTAGTAGTAGTAGTAGTAGTAGTAGTAGTAGTAGTAGTAGCAGCAGCAATGTATTCAGTTTTGCATCATTGCATCCGATGCTTCTGGACCTGGAAGCAGCGAGCTGGCATAATCGTTACGTTTTAGGTTCAAACGGTCAACAGTGACTTTTCCTTTCTTCATTTTGGGAGTGTTAAAATAAGTAATATGTAAGCACCAGTGGTCGATTTTGTGGACTCACTTCCTCTTGTCACAACTGCAAACATTGCAGTAACATTTGAACTCATTAGTAGTACCTTTATTCCCGATTCGTCATCACTCTTATGTCGTTAGCATAGTTTCGATACTTAATTCCCACAGGATATAACATACGTCCAGCGAAATGGGACTGAAACCGAAACCACATAAGTACAAAGCAATTTTCTGAAGCAGTCAATCATGTTACTAATATGTTGAGGAAGTTTTCAAGTATAATTCTTGCTATGGAATGTGATAAGAATTTTAACAGTTGCTTCCAACACCATTAATACGTAGTTAGTATTTCATAGAATCTTCCCTGTTCACACTATGGTAACGTTATACTTTGAATGTAACTTGTTAAATTCGTATCTTTATATAAACCGATATCATTTTAAACGCTGACACTCAGCAACGATTTATAACATGATTTTATCAATAACACGTTCAAATGGAATGAATTCTTTATGTATTTGATGATAATAGGCTTTAGTAATAATAATAATAATATTAAGTTCATATTCTCTTTTGACCCAAGCCATTGTAGAAAAGCTGCTCACTATGCTCCTATGTATCATACAATGCAACCCATTTCGACGATATATTTTCTATACTTTTATGATTGTATTGAAATTTTCACTACGCAGAGGTGCCATCATTTTCAATGTCGGTGATGTTGGCAAATTGGGCAGAATTCTTGTTAATGTTCGTTCTCATAACCTAATAGATTATATAAAGATTTAGTGATAAAAGTATAATCAATAGATTCGAAAATAGTGCCTCACTGTTCGTATTTTATTTATTGGCCAGTTATTGATGGAATATACTAACTGTTATTGTTTTCTGTCCTTTTATTCTTAGATCCTCTGTATTTCAAACTTGAGCGGGGTTACGTGCCCTGTGATAAATATTCTACATACTTGCTAATAATTATTAAATCTGCAGTTGTATAGATATCTCCATAAGAGTAAAATAATACTTCCAAGTTTTTGCTAGTATTGTCGGAACTATTTGCTTTTTGTCCCTCAGAAGCATTGTTTATATGTCATGGTTCATTAGTGAATTACGAATTACAGCACCTGCGCTCGCGTCGAGATTCAAGTCAGAAATAATTGGTGAATTATGCCAAAACTCTTTTCGAACATAAGCAACTTATTATTTTCTTAGTCTCAAAAGCAATCTTAAATTCCAATTTCCTACCTCAGTGGCTCCCAACCTTTTCCCAGTGGTTCCCAAAAGTGGTTCCCAACACTTTTATTTAAAAGAGTTTTTCGACGGATCCCTTATAATATGCTTATCCTTAGGTGGGTATATATTAAATTTTGAATTTAGTTCATGGACCCCCCAGCATTACATTTGCGGACCACCATTTCGATGCCCGGTTGAAACCATACAAGAATTACTTAAATTACATACATTATTGAAGGTTTTGCTGCTCATCTTAACAAATGTGTTTTCCATACCATTAACAAGGGGAAATTTTTGAATGGATAATAGACCAATAGACTAGGAGTTGTATAGTATTTAAAGATTGACAAGTAAAATATATAGATGAATAAACTGTGTAGTGGATCTTTCTACCACACCCAAGGAAGCAAAACCTCCCACTTTGGGAACCACTGATTTACCTCAGTTGTTCTCAACAGGGGTCTATATGACTCTTGGGAATCCATATTGCCCTTAGGAGTCCATATGGCCCCTGAGGGTTCATAGAAAACTTTTGTGGGCCCAGCAAGTAAAATAGGAAATTGGGGAGCCACAGTAATATGTGAAGGGTTCAAGGAAATATGTTACTTTAGATGTATTTATTGCACGAAACAATAATGTTTTACAAAGTGCAACTTACACAGTTAATGTACGTAAATCAAAAATAGGAATTTCGAAAATAATTATCTACAAACCTAGTTTGTGAACAACAAGTGGCTATTGGAGTCCACCAGAATAGAATTGCCATCAAAGGGGTCCATAGGTTGAGAACCACTGAACTAGTTGATCATAAACAGAGTGATATTAGAATTCTGTATGATTCAGTGCTAAAGTCAAATCAAACTGAAGTCCTCTTTTGGTATTGATTAGAAAAGGATTAACATAACAGAATACTTGCCCCGAAGTAAAGTATTTAGAAGTGTTTCTAAGATCCAGCCAGGCAAAAAGAAAGTGTCCATTATCAAAATTCCGTAGAGTGGCGCACTAGATGACATAACAATTAGTTTCGTGCCTCTGTATAATTTAGCCCCCGTACAATATCGATCTCCCTGCCTATTATCCATTACACAAGCTGGTACACTCAGCAACTCATTTACACACATAGAGAAGCTCTCAACACCACTTAACAGCAGTGAGAAGAATTACCAATTCTGTAATTTCTATTCTCTAGAGTCTCCATGTTTATTCGTAGACTAATTCGTGTGTAAAAATGTTCTGAAAGTCTTAGACTTAAAAGCCTCGATGTACTTTAAGAGCCACTTATCTCGTGTTGCTATAATTAAAGGATTAATGCACACGGATTCATTAAATCGAAAGCAAATTCTCCAGTGATCGGAATTAATTGAGAGTATTTCAAACTTTCTAAACCCATTCACTTGCTTATTCCGATTTAATACCATTATCACAGAACTCGTTGCAAGTTACTCACTTTAGATTTGATGAGATAATATATATTTAATACAATAAAAAAAGTAAAAGGAAAAGAGTGCTTAGCACACTTATTGTGATATAATTCATAAACACACACACACGGATGCATATATATATATATATATATATATATA
>NC_069002.1:2163222-2164886 GCF_001194135.2 Octopus bimaculoides | reverse complement strand
TATATATATATATATATATGTATATATATATATATAAACAGACATACACGCGCGCGCGTGTGTGTGTATTTATTTATTTTCATTCGAAACAATGGTAAATATTAGCATAGAAAGATATAGACTGTATAAATTCACTATATGTGGCGCAGTATTTTGCTGGTAATTTTATTAATTCAAATGTGATGTACGCTCCAAGCCATATTCCATGTATTTCAAATATAGTATTCTCTTTTATTTTTCTCCCTCATCGCATATGTCACGTCCTAACACGAACTTGTAATTATCCCTAGGAAATACTACGTAGATATGTTCTCCTCAATATGTTTTGTTTTTTTCTTTTAAACATCAGTATTATAACTCGTTGATAGATAAATTGTATCACCACTATTCAATGAGTCAAATATTTGAAATTATAGCTGAAATGTTATCAAAAGCGTTCGCGATGTAACTGTTCTTGCAATTTTTCTGAAGAGTACGTTATTCTATAAATATTTTTTTTTAAATAGGTTATATTTCGAGTGATATATAGCCGATATTTTGAGCATATCTTTCAATTACATTGTGCTTACATGTTGGGTCACGTCATTATTTGTCGTACATCATTTTTGCAACAAGAAAGTGATATAAAGTATTTCCTAATTTTCTCTATACGAATCCACAAGTGACTTTGTGTGTATGTATTTCAGTGTTTTCCTGTCACGTTCAAATCTACCAGAGTTTAACACCAATTTTCACTCCATTTGGGCTGTGAGGATGTAAGAAATCTGGAGTCTTCTCTCTTTTTGCTACATCATGTTCAAATCTATTAGGTTGTCAAGAAAGTTCTTGTGGAATTTTTAATTTTGGCTTTAAATATATTCATACACATTTATTGTTCTTAGTGTCGTTGTTTATGTTATTTTTAAACCTTGATGAACCCCGATAGAGCACACCGATTATCAACTTTTAATCCATTCGTTTTAATCGTCCACTTCTTTCAGGTATAGTGCATCTAGCTCTATATCAATGTTCGTGATATTCAGAAAAAAAAAACATGACACCAAGATATGTTGTTCTTTAAACGTTGGGGCAGCAGATAAATAGCATATCTATCGCTCGGTGAGAGCCCCCTCCGTCAAAAGATATCAAAAGCTGGCAAAAATGTGTGCACTAAATGTAAGGTGAAACCAGGCGCTCACCAAACTTTCATCCGTGGTGGGGGAGAGGAAAAAATATATAATTGCTTGTTATTTGTAGTAAGAATAATATATCACAAACTTAGGTGAACTATGTCAACATGAGGCAGGTGCGGTTGTGTGTTAAGATGTTTGATTGTCAACGACTTTGCTCCTTACTAGAGATTGTTTTAATCTTGTCATAAATACAGATGTATTCATAACCACTCACGCACTAGAAGACGTGGCGAGTGAGTAGCGAAGATAGTGTCGAATGAAACTCCGCCTTCACTACGACACAATGTAAACTAAAACCATTTGAAGACTTCAGGAAAAATTATGTCCAAATGATGTCACTGTCTTTTCTAATGTTTATCTATGGAATTTCCATTGCTACTGTAAATAATTAAATATTTCTCTTTCTCTTTCTTCTTCCATCTCTCTCTCTTTCTCGATATATATATAAAGAGAGAGAGAGAAAGAGAGAGAGAGAGAGAGAGAGAGAGAGGG
>NC_069002.1:2161885-2163208 GCF_001194135.2 Octopus bimaculoides | reverse complement strand
AGAGAGAGAGAGAGAGAGAGAGAGAGAGAGAGAGAGAAAGAGAGAGAGAGAGGCATGTGTGTATGTGTATATATATGAGTGTGCCTGTATGAACACGCGTTGTGCTTGTATGTTCAACGGCGGCTTTTGGTAGAAGCGTCAGTTTTACTTGTAGCAAAGTGCTTATCTAAGTTTGCAAACATTACTCGGTATTTGTTAGCCACTAATATTATTTACTTTTCTTTTCTGCACGCGTATATAATCTGAATTTGATTTTTTTTTAATGCTCTATGCATTGAATTTCCTAAAGGTCTTTTACATTCTCATGATTTTATAGCCGCTCCGCTCTGAAAAAAACCAGTTAGCATACAGTCGACACGGAGGTTAGTTTTCAGAGAAATTCTCACCATTAAGTGAGATTTGCTGTAGGATAGATGAGGAATGATGGCTGTTGTATGGTTGTTTATAGTTAAACTCTTCATAATTATTTTTGCTGGATTTTCACAAAAATCATACAATAAGTATTATTTGCAGAGAGTTGTAGCAATGTCTAGATGGAAGAAAAAAAACACCCATAAAAATATTCTAAAGATTCATCGTCATGGTAGGAATATTTATGCCAAACATGAGTGATTCTCATTTGAAAACATTCCATTTTATGGAAATATTCCTATCGCTTGAGTAATGTTATTACAATATTTTCTTTGCAATTTTAACGTAGTTTAGTTGCTATTATATACCTAATGGAGCAATGATTTGAATTTAATTTGATTGTCAAAGTGATTAAAGATTAAAGATACATTAGAGTTACTCTGATTTAAAAACTTGCAAGATTTAATTAAGCAAAATATATACGTACTCCACACACACATACACACACACACAAACACATACATAAATACATACACATATACACGCTCGCCATCACACACACACACGTATAAACAAACATATACAAATATATTTGTTTCTAATGATAAGTGTGTGTGTGTGTGTGTGTGTGTTAGCGTGCGTGTACTAATTTCTGCATAAATGTATATTAGAAAATCTGTGCTGGAGTGAACGTGATTATATATGTTGTAGAGTTAATATATATGTTTAAGGCTTTCTTACTATCTATATATCTCTATGTGTGTTTGCCTTAATTCATTGCTATTTGCTAACATATCTGTCTATGCGTTTGTTTATTGAACAATTTATCACGATATTTCTTTATCAATAACAAACGCTGTGCGTATCTATATATTTTCCACCCTCCTTTCCTGCCATCCCCTCTCCTCTTCTGTCTGTCTGTCTGTCTGTCTGTCTGTCTCTCTCTCTCTCTCTCTCTATATATATATATAT
>NC_069002.1:2159339-2161205 GCF_001194135.2 Octopus bimaculoides | reverse complement strand
TATATATATATATATATATATATATATATATATATATGTAAGAATATAAATATATTTATGTGTATGTGTGCGTGTGTTTGTGCGCGTGTGTGTGTGCAGAGAACATGCAGTGTGTATAGTTACGACAGGCGTATATTATTTGTTAGACGAACAACTAAATATTGTTTTTTACACTTTATCGATTTCTGTGGCCGAACTGCTAGGTCACGGAGACTACGTGATGAGCGACAGACACTGATACAAAGACACACACATAGATATATATTTATTTATTTATATATACAACAGGCTTCTTTCAGTTTCCATCTACCAAATGTACTCAGAAGGATTTGATCACCGCGTGACTAAAATAAAAAAACACTTGGGCAATGTGCCACCCAGTGGGATTGAGCCCAGAACCATGTGGTTGGGAAGCAAAGTTCTTACCATTTAGCCACGCCTGTGGGATATTTATAATGACTGAAGCAATTAATGTTAAATTAAAAAGAACTCGATGTATCGTTTTGTGCAGATATGTGCCTATAAGTGTGGGCAGTGAGTGTGTAAATAGTGTTCCAGGATAGCCAAGTAACCTACTTATTCCACTCCATTCCTCACTTGCACTGCACTACCAATGTTATGTATATTCCTATAAAATGTTTTCAGTGTTTTAACTTGACAGATTATAATTATTTTTTTAATTTTTAATTAAACATACAATTTCGCTCGATCAGTTTATTTTAGATTATAACAAGTCAAATTTTTATAGGAAAAGTAACCCTTGTTAATTAATTTCCCTTGTGAACTTAAATAACTGAATTTAGGATGCGTTGCTTGCACCAAAATGAAGTGAATAAAATTTCTCTGTACTCAGTAACTTATTAGAAAGTTGATCTCCTCGAGAAGTCTAATAATTCATGATACATATACATAGATGAATACGTATACCTTCATATAATACATGCATACATATATATGTATAAATATGTGTGTGTGAACATTTGTGTATGTGTATATATGTATATGTGTATGTGTGTGTATATATATATAGATAGATACATACATATATATACGTCCATATATATACACACACTCATACATACATGTATACATGTATTGAAGAATTCGTCCAGCGCAAAATTGGTATAAACAACATTATATTCACACGTTCTCAATTATTCATGTTGGTGATCTTTCTACTGAAACGCTCTAGTCATAGCTCAAGAGAATTACTGAAATTCTGTACTTTTGTAGCACTTTGATCAACAGTTCAATCGGGTTTGTCTCCTACGTAATTTCTCTATTTGGTTTCATGAAATTAATAGAGAAGATCCTTTAAAAATTTGGTGTCTGCGGGGATTAAATGTTTCTGAGATGGTGAGATTTTTATCAAAATAATCTTCCATTCCAGTTTCTGTATCTCTTTCATTTCTACCATTCTAGCGATATATATATATAGATAAATAGACAGACAGACAAACATACAAGTAGATAGATAGATAGATAGATAGATAGATAGATAGATAGATAGTGAAAATGACTGAAACAAAAAAAATAAAAATAGAGTAAAAGAATATAGATATATAGACACACACACAGAGGCACACACACACACTCACACATACACACACACAGGCACTCACACATACATACGAGGGGTGCTGGAAAGTTCGTGGTTTTCGGTAACAGAAAATACAGGGGTATCAATTCATATTGATTTTAGTTAAACAGTTCCCTTCTCAGATAAAATACTCATTGCAGCGGTCCTTCAGTTTTCGAATTCCTATAAAAAGAACTCGGAAGGTTGGGATTCCAGCCAGGCTTTTCGCAATACATGAAAAGCCAAGAAATTTTCAGCACCTCCTCTTATATATATATATATACATA
>NC_069002.1:2158734-2159275 GCF_001194135.2 Octopus bimaculoides | reverse complement strand
TATATATATATATATATGTATATGCATCCGGAATGTCCCCGACCTTCAAACTAATATGTTGACGGAGTGCGTCGATTTGACATTTCGTATTTTTGTTTTTGAGATTTCTAAGATGTTTTTAACTTTTCTAAGTCAGAAAATCATGATCGATTTGCTGATATCATCCATCCATACATACATGTTTGTGTGTGTGTGTGTGTGTTTGCGTTTTTATATTCTTCTTTCATCTATGAACACTTAATAACCGTTGTTGAATTCTTTCGAGTTGTGTCATCGCAGTTTGATCGCAGTGCGGCAAGAGATGTGACAGAATAATTATCAGATTTAAAACAATCAGTATTGAGTACAGTGTATGATTTGATCGTTCCCCAAAAAATTCAAAGTGGTGCTCCAGCATGGCAGCACTCACTTAACGAAGCCAAGTAATGAATAATATAATATATCATATACATACTTAGACGCATACACACACACGCACGCACACACATACATACACCACATGAACGTACCCCATACATATATATATATACACATGTGTGCG
>NC_069002.1:2149520-2157020 GCF_001194135.2 Octopus bimaculoides | reverse complement strand
ATATTGATACTCATCACAATAATATCACCGCAAATAATAACGATAAAATGAAGGCTAAAAATAAAATGAAGAATACTAATAGTAATCGAACGATAATAATTATGATAGTAATGGCAAGTTAATTGAATATAGAACGAGGGTCAAAGCAATTTGAATATGTATGGACTGCAACAGGTCAAGCTAAGAACATGATGGCCTACGATGCTGAGAGAAATGCATGCATCCGTGCAAAGTAGATTGGTGCTACCCAACAAGGCAATTTGTGCCAGATTAACATCCTATCCTCAGTTTCTCGAACCTTCCAAGTTGTCTTCCATTATTGTGGCCCTTTACCTTAAACATCCGCACCAACATTGTGGATGCCACCATTTTCTCTCTTCTCTCAAAATTAGTCGTAGTAAATAAAACTTCATATCTGTCCCTTCCAGCACTATTACACAGACCGTCAGTTGAAGCCTATAAAGCCAGAGGCTGAAATATTGTCTCATATATAACTTTCATTCTGAGAAGTAAAACAATAATAATGATAATAGATTCTAGTATAAGCACAAGGTCTGAAATTTGGGGGAGGGGAATAGTCGATTACATCGACTCCAGTGAGCCACTGGTACTTAATTTATCGATTCCGAAAGAACGAAAGGCAACGTCGACCTCGGCAGAATTTGAACTCAGAACGTATCGGCAGACGAAATACCGCTAAACATTTCGCCCACCATGCTAACGATTCTGCCAGCTCGCCCCCTTAATAATAATAAAAATAATGAAAGTTGTGAAAGTGAAAGTCTTGTGCAGAAGGGGTGCAAAACCTCCACTGGCTACTATGCCTTAAGTATGGATATGAGGTTGCGGGTGCTTGGTAACAATATACACCGAAAAGGGGAAGGTAAAAATCCTGTGTGACTTGGATTTCCAGACAGACAAAGTATTAGAGCACCGAAAGCAGGATTTAGTAACCTTTAGCAGGGACAAACAAGAGGGCCTAATGATTGACGTAGCAGTGCCAGGAGATCAACATATCATCATGAAAGTAAAAGAAAAGGTTTATAAATATGGAGACCTGAGAATTGAGATTGTTAAGATGTGGAAGCTACGAGAGTCAAACATAAAAGTTATCCCTTTTCTCATCGGGGCATTCAATACCACACAATCTGAAAATGAAAACATCTGAAAACTTTAGAAATACCCTACAATCTAGGTGTATTGCAAAAGTCGGTATTACTTGGTAAAGTAAAGTACTGTCTGAGGTCCTTGTGATAGTACAAACCCTCGGTAGACACAATATCTTCAATCAACAACCTCACGATATTGTATATTGTGTGACGTCTATAATAGTAATAATAATAATAATAATAATAATAATAATAATAATAATAATAATAATAATAATAATAATAATATCAGCGTTGGGTTAAGTTCGATTCTTTCGTTTATCCTTGCAACACTTAGCATTGGTTCTGAAATTGTTTGCCCCTAACAAAGAGGAAAAAGTATTTTATAAATAATTTCACACAATTGACCTTCTGACAACCGAGAGGTCAATATGATAAGTTCGAGATTAAAAATGAATCGACAAAATGTCTTTTGATATTATTCTGTTGTTGATTCAAAGACGACATTGTCTGAGAGTGAGAGACTGACACTTTCAGTTCACATTTTGCTTCCCCCCCCCCCCACCGAACACGCTTTGATCTAATTGATACAAGAGGGACATTGATCAGTATGTAAATATAAACATACGATATTTTATTACAAAGTTATTGTTGATTACCTGCCTTGAATTAGTGCCAATATAGTGACCATAAACGTACGAGCTTCGTATGAAATATGTATATGAATGTGTGTGTGTGTGTGTGCGTGTGTGCGTGTGCGCGTGTGCGTGTGTGTGTGTGTGTGTGTGTGTGTGTGTGTGCGCGTGTGCAAGTGTGCGAGAGCGTGAAGCATTGTGGCTAGAGTATAGGGGTCCTTCTTCAAAAGGCGTGAGATCAATACATAAAGCAACCATTACGTTAGAGTCTGGAAGGAGACAGTTCATTTCAGGTTGTTTCATTTTAATCAACTGATTAAAACGAGTTAGGCTGCTTGTCTCTCTTTCCCCAGGAGTCACACTGAGTGTTACTCCGGTGAAGTTGTTATGAAGTTTGGTGCAGGTCTTCACTATGAAATACCACGATTATAGAGGCAACTAAAGGATGTTGCGAAGTTATGTTGTATGCTGTCAACTCATAAAACCCTGGCGGTGAAATCTGTAGCTTATACACACACACACAAACACAAGTACACACAGACGCAATCACACACGCGCGCGCACGCGCACACACACACACACACACACACACACACGCATACACACACACAGATTCCTTGAGGGACAGATAAATTTATAAATTATAGTATGTAACTTTCGTTTTCTACTCTAGGCAGAAGGTCCGAAATTTTGGGGGATGGAGGAAGTCTATTAGATCGACCCCAGTACGCAACTGGTACTTAATTTATCAGCCCCGAAGGGATAAAAGGTAAAGTCCACCTCGGCGGAATTTATAGTATGCAAATATTGAGTTAAAAATCATTTTGCTAGAAAAGTCGAAGGTTAGGGTTAGGGTTAGGTTTTAAAGAGGACGTCGCATTTAGAGGAGATATGAGTTCGTATCCCATCAGCAACATTTCATTTTTCCAATCCGAAGGGTATTTAACCCAATACTTGCACACTAAGTGGGTGAGATGGCAGAATCGTTAGCACGCCGAGCAGAGATGTTTAGAGGCAATTCGTCCACTTATATGTTCTGAGTTCAAATTCTGCGGAGGTCGGCTTTGCCTTTTATCCTTTGGCCGTCGATAAAACGACTGAAACGTGTAAGAGAATCAAAGAATAAAACATATACTTGTCTGTGTGTATGTGTGTGAGCATTTGAGTGTACATATCAATATATAATATATATATATATATATATTTGTGCATGTATGTATATATATATATATATATATATATATATATATATATATATATATATATTGATATGTACATATTTATAAGTATGTATATATACATACATACACATATGCTCGAGTGTGTATGTATTTATGTATATACACACATACGCATACGTTCACACATATGTACATACATACATATATACATACATACATACGTACGTACGTACATAGATGCCCAAGCACATATGTTTGCTGGCCGAAAACAACACCTCATTAGGAATAACATTAATTTAGATTTTGCTTGCCCCTCGTAGACCTGCCGGTCACCAGTTCTGACAGCTCAAAGAATGGTATTTTATGCTTCAGAAACAATTTATCGAATTCACGGCGTCAAATATCGATCTGCTCTATTTAGAGTCGGTTCACTATGATTGCTGATCAACACCAAAATACATTTCTAGATTTCTACATTTGTAAAAGTACTTGCATTCTTAATGAAACTAGTTGGGATTGCTATTATTATTACCATTACTGAATCCATATTGCCGATATTGGCAGCGTCGAAGAATTTTATCATCGTTAACCAGATAGTGTATCGAAGTTATTTGTTTCTCTTGGTTTTCATCAGTCCATACCATTGAATAATTTTCCTCTATTTTTTAAGTTTTCATTTTTATTGACATTTTTTTATATTCCAGTTTTTTTTTATGCTGTTGCTGTAGTTGTTGTGTTTGTTGTTGTTGCTATATTTTATTTGTGTGCTGATTTGTGCGAGCAAATTCAGAAATAACCAAATGGATATATTATCGAACACTCTGGATAATCAATTCTGATTGTTATTTCTAGTAACTAGTTACTTTTGATGTTGCTGTTGCTCCTGCTGCTGTTGCTGCTGGTGTTGTTGCTGTTACAGCAGCTTTTGTTGGTCTTGGTCTTTTGTTAGTGTTGTTGTTATGACGGTTGGTCACCAATTCAGCACTAATCAACACGGCATAACATCACAAGTATTTCATAATGAACAATGTACATGATGGTCTCAACCGGAATATATGATTCCCACTGAAATCACAAATTTTCGTTTTCAAAAGTAAAACTTGTCCTCCTTCCATATGCAGAAAACAAAAACGAGACGGTCTCGGTTGGGATATCAGGTTCATTATTCTGTCAATGTATACTCTCATTTGAAGGCAGGGATTTGGACATTTTTACTTCAATACCTTCTATATATTTTTGTAACTTCATTTTCTATCACGGTGTGATGTTAAGTATATTGGACCTTGATTGCTAGTATTTACCTGTATTCATAGAACTTTCAATTAGACTTGTTCCCAATTGATTCTAATTGTTCTTACTTTGTATTTAGTTTTCTTTTAGCCAAGATGCATGGAAAAGAAAAGCGTTAAAAAGGGATAAAATAAAATTACTTGGCTCCCCACCTCACCGAAAATACTAGAAGGAGAGATGTTGTAGTGAAAATGGTACTATAAAAACAGAATGCAAGTAGTAGTAGAGTCGTTCTACGAGATCTCAGTTGGAGTCAGTGTCAGTAACGTATTATATTCGAGTTCGAGTTACCGTCAAGGTAGACTTTTCAAAGTCATTGTCTAGCGGAGCTATCAGTGATAGCACGATAGATGAGTCAAAGATAGTAAGACGTGGAACACTGCCACAACATAACAAAAGCGAAAAGAATATTACAATGCTGTAATACAAGTCAACGAAGATCCACATTATAACAATATACAAGATGGGGTGCTGAAAAGTTCCTGGCTTTGGGTAAAAGAAAATACAGGAATATCAGTTAACTGTGATTTTATTCAACATAATCCCCTCTCAGATTCACATTACAACGGGCCTTAAGTTTTTTTAAATCCTGTAAAAGAAACTGGAAGACCGGACCTCCAGCGAGGCCTTTTGCGACACCCTAACATCCAAGAACTTTTCAACACACCCTGGTATGTATTTGCCGGTCGGAGAACTCTGACACAGCGATGAAACATTTATGTGATCGCTTTCCATCTGCCCGTTATATGAGCTAAGCCTCTTCCACATCATACGCAATTGTCTAAAGAACAGAATAATTACATGAAGCATTATTGTGCTAGTTCCCAAGTTGTATAAAATCACAAGATTCTCATGGCTCGGACAGTTTTGAGCAGAAGGCTACTCGGCCAGTGCTGGCTTCGAGCTATGCAATAAAGAACCAAATTTAAAAAAAATGGAAGTTAAACAACGATGACTGCAGTAATCACAGAGCAATAAACGTGAGGAACAAAACTAATTAGAACTTTGGAACAGAAACTGGTAACATTAATTATAGCCATGAAAATGCCACAAGATATTTTAAATGAAGCTCTAACGATTCTGTCCATCGTTCTCCACAGTATAGCTCAAGTGTCACCAATTTGAGCATTAAGTTTCATTACCCTGAGCATCAGGAAATTGTTATTAGTTTCATTATTACAGTAGTTTGAAGAAAACCATTGTCATTGGATGTAACGTTGCATTTCGCGTATTGATTGTCACCAATCTCACTCTCTGCCTTATGAATGTACCATGTTCTCAAAATTTACCAGAGGAACAGTATTTCGCCACTTGGCATTGTTGTAAGGGTACACTAGGGACATGCATTACAACCATATGTGCACGACATGGTGATTTCATATCAAGATAAACAGCGCATGAGCTTGCAGGCGGGACCTAGTTAGAATTTTCTTCAGGTCGAGTAACCCTTGCTGCTCAATTGTTTTTTGAATAAGGGTTGTTTAAGGATGTTGAGCGAAACATCCATGTTTCCAGATATGAATTATTCACACTCCAAAGAATTCCTCTCAACACATAGCTATGATGTTCACCCACTTCTTCTGTGCGTGATCACTGGCTAAGGTCCAGCAACTGACAAGCAAATCTATGGTACGGAGCAGAATACTTACTCTCTTTATTATTATTATCATAACTATCATTTTCGGTTTCTAGATGTAGGTTTGGATCGTATGAATGCATGTTTAATTTTTATTTTTTATTCTGTTGTTTCTTTGTTCTCTTTTGTATTTACTTCTGTAATTCTGCAATAACAAACACGATAGTTGAGAGGAATTAGAAAATAAACTAACAAGAGACAGGAAATACGAAAAGAGACTTGTAAAAACGGAAGGAAATGTCATATACAATGAAGAAATATAGGAATGTTCTACACGTGTACAAATCCTAGTGGTTTCAAAACATCACGTACGTATTGTTAGGTTAAATCAGGCATATATAATTTACAATCACTCCGAATGAACGATAAGAGTTCCATGTATATAGGTGAATATATACATACATACATATCAAGAATCTTGCAAAACAAATATATATATATATATATATATATATATATATATATATATATATGTATATATTAATTATAGCAAAATAGGTGTATATATGTCTCAATATGTATATACATGCATATATATGTGTATGCGTGTGTGTGTGAGTGCGTATGTGTGTATGCGTCATCTGGGCGTGTGTATATGTGTATATATACACACGATACAATTTTATGTTGTATGTAATAAATTTCGAGTTTAAATGTGCTGCTATTGTGAATGTCAATACTGAAAAAAGAAACTTACAAAGCATTGTTCGATAAAAATAATGGGGATATGCAGAGAGAAGAACAATGGATAGAATGATAGTATTTTATATACTTACATGCGTTATGTATGCATGTATGTTGTATTGGTGTGCATGTGTATTTCGTGTGTGTGTCTGTGTGTGTGTGTGAGCTTCGTGTGTGTCTGTATACATGACATTTTTTCTACAGGCTTAGAAATATATATATATATATATATATATATATATATATATATATATATATATATATACATATGTATATATATTATGTGTGTGTGTATGTACAGGCATATATAAGTATGCATATATTGAAAGATAGATAGATAAGTGGAGACACGTATTTTATGGAAACTAAATTGGATGCAAACTTTACATAATATAGTTTTCAGTAAAATTTATACACACACTAGATAAAAACTGACTTTATTACGAATGGATAAAGTTATATTAAAATGTATACATGCACATATGTGTTCGTATGTGTAAGTGTGTGTGTGTGTGTGTGAGTGTGTCTGTGTGCCTGTGTGACTATGTATGCATATATGTCTGTAATTCTGTACATATATACATGTGTCAATGTATGTGTTTACATAGGTGTGTATATATATGTAAATATATATATATATGTACATATGTATGTTGTATATATATATATATATATATATATATATATATATATATATATATATATATACAACATACATATGTACATATATATATATATATTTACATATATATACACACGTATGTAAACACATACATTGACACACACACATATATATATATATATATGCGTATATATATATATGCATATACATGTATATATATATACATATATATATATGCATATGCTTATAAATCATGTATGTGAGTATATATATATTAGCATATATAATATACAATACGTATGTATATAAGTATATATATATATATATATATATATATATATAT
>NC_069002.1:2147157-2149142 GCF_001194135.2 Octopus bimaculoides | reverse complement strand
ATAGACATTTTCTTTCTTTCCTTTTTCCTCTATTTTCTTCTACTTTACCTTCCGCTTTTGTTTTCTATTCCATCGACTACCATACTCCTCCTCATCTTCATCATCATCTTCTTCTTCTTCTTCTTCTTCTTCTTCTTCTTCTTCTTCTTCTTCTACTTCTTCTTCTTCTTCTTCTTCTTCTTCTTCTTCTTCTTCTTCTTCTTCTTCTTCTTCTTCTTTTTCTTCTTCTTCTTCTTCTGTTCCGTATCTTCCTACTTATTCTTTTTCTTCGCCTTCATTTACTTCTTTTTCATTTTCTCCTCCATCTTCTTGCTTTTTGTCTTCTTTCTGTCTCCTGCATTTGTTTTTCTTCATTCCTTTTTCTTCTTCATTATGTTTTTTTTTCTTCTTCTCCATCGGCGTCTTCTCTTCAGCGTCTCCTCTTTTTATTTATGTTCATCTTATCCCTTCTTTCACCTCTTTCTTTTTTCCTCCATCTCCGCCTTTTGCTTTCATTTTACTCTTTGTCCACCCTCTTCTGGAATACCTTTAAATTCTTTTGGTTACCTTAATCAAAAGAACCTTTTGTAGGCAGGAGAGTGAAGGATAACGTAAAGCATATTTGATTTTAAAACATCACTATATCCGTACTCTCTTGGTACACAGATTCTCAAAATATAGACACAATTTAGTAGCCGATTTCTAAAGAATATATTTTGGGAAGAATATTTTCACATTGTATTACCAGCAAATCGATAAAGTATTATTAAGATTATTTATATAACAGTCCCTACTTTTTATTCTTTTTCTTTTCTTTCTATTGCAATTTATAAACTGTGTTCCGTTGAACATCAAAACACAGGGTTCTACTCCAGCATGGTCTTATTCCTAAATATTTGATTAAAATATACAGGAGTGCGATTGTGTGTGTGTTAATGTGTGTGTGTCTGTGTATGTCTGTCTGTGTATCTGAGTGTTGTATGAGTGTATGTGCGTGTGTCTTTCTGTGTTTATCTCAGAGCGTGTATGTGTGTGTATGTGTGTGCGTATATGTGTGTGTGTGTGTATATGTGTGTGGGGGTGTCTGCCTATGTGTGTGTGTATTTAACTCTTGACAATTAGACTCTCTTCTTCATTACACTACATTTTCAAGCATTCTTAATCCTAGAGATTATCTCAAGTTCTCATTTAGTATTGGCCGCTGTTGTCACATTGGTTTGCATTTCATTGGAAGTGATGATGATTCTAGCATGTCACAAATTCATAGAGTATTCTATCTCCATTCGTCATTTTTATTTATATTCACGCAAGAATCCATCAGGTTACTTCCTTTGTCTCATTTTAGGTTATCTTATACAAATAACACAAAATCAGCGATGTTTTCTTCTATTCTTTTATACTTCCGACTATCTAGTACCTGAAGCCATCGTAGGAAAACATATGTTCTAATGACGCCAATTTTGGTAGAAATAAGTATTGGAAACGTTCGCTTGATTTTATAAAACCATCTTGCATTCTTCGATAATGGCCTACCAATTTTGGAAAACAATTATTTTTGACGTTATCTCCCGTTTTCATTTGCCTTGGGTCGCCAGTAGCTCATGGCATTTCGTTAAACTACTTTCATAGCTATGTTAAAAATAGAAATGCCTGGAGATTTTTCGTAAAACGTTCTTATGCATTTATTTTCCTTATAGCATGTGCATGTACGTCGTTATATATCTATCTCTGTGTGTGTGTGTCTGTGTGTGTGTTCGTGCGTGCGTGCATGGCCGTTTCGGATACGTTCCTTCGTCTTTGCGGCTCTCTCCTGATACATCCTTGTTGCAGAAGTATCTACACTCGAAACGTTAGCGCCTTCTTCTATTCTTCCCGACCGGGCCTCACACTAATAAACCATAGATGTTGTTCTTTCACTTTCTCTTTATGTTTTTGTTTTTATTTTCGTATTTTTACACCCTATACATGTATGTATGTACATATATATATATATATATATATATATA
>NC_069002.1:2139299-2146430 GCF_001194135.2 Octopus bimaculoides | reverse complement strand
TATATATATATATATATATATATATATATATATATATATGTGTGTGTGTGTGTATGAATGCACATATAGAGATAGATAGTTAGACTGACAGACAGACCGACAGATAGATACATACATAAACACATACGTACATGCATACATTGACGATAGAGATGTATGTGTCGATGTATATGTATATATATATGTATACAATTATATAGGTGTGTGTATACCTGTATGTCTCTATTTTTCTATCTACCTATCTATGCATAAATATATATATATATATATATATATATATATGCCTGTGTTTTCATATATTTGCACGTGTGTATAGAATTAGAATATATGTCCCTGTGTGTATATATAAACGCATACACACAAACACACACATACACGCACACACATACACACTCACGCAGACGCATATATATATATATGTATCTATGTAAGTATGTACATATATATCACTGTGTCTAATTCCCTCTATTTCAAATATTCCTCTTTCTCTCTCTCTCTCCCCTTATCTTTTCTAATAATTTTTAATCTATTATTTTCCCTTTCCTTCTTCTTCAGATGTTTCTATCCTTCGGTTTTTTTTTAATTCTTCCTTCATTTTCTCCTTCATAACTTCGTTCTTTCTGTATTTATAGTTTCAAACTTTTCTTTTCTCTGTTTCTTGACTCACTCAATCTTCATTCTTTATTTCTACGTATGTATGTATGTATGTATGTATGTATGCATGTATGTATGTATGTATGTGTGTATGTATGTATGTGTGAATATATGTATGTGCGTATATATTAGTGTGAGTGTATGAGTATGTGTGTGTGTGTCTTTGAGTTTGAGTGTGAATATATGTAGATTTACGTTTAGAAACACAAACGACAACACATGCATGCACACACACACACACACACACACAAACGCACACACAAAACACACACACGAATGCATGTGTGTGTGCATGTGTGTATGTGTGTGTATGTGTGCATGTGTGTGTGCGCGCGCGTGTGTGTGTGTGTGTATGAATGCGTGTAGCTAATCCAGTGTTTTCTAACAGAATCTTTAGGTTGGTTAGTACAGTTACTTCTGTAATAATTCTTTAGCCCAAGGTCATCTCTGATTAGAATGAACGATCAAAGTAATCCCAGTCGGTAACATGTTCATATTACATTTGTTTTAAGTATAATATTGATAATATGCCATTATCCTAAATACCTTCCTCCTTCCCTATTTAAAATTGGCAAGAATTGATACGAGGAAGGTTAGCTTAGTGTTTCTAGCAGAGTGAGCCATCAGGTAAGCGGCTCTTTTTATAATTAGTTAACTAATAAATTTTATATGGTATCTACGAAAAACAATTACACACGCTTGTGATGAACTGGATGAGATGAAAGAAGTAATGAGTGGGTGTGGAAGAAGTACGTTGATTACAAGAGACAAGAAAAACGTGAGATATATATATATATACATATATATATATATATGTGTGTATATATATATGTGTGTGTGTGTGTGTGTGTGTGTGTATATACATATTTGCATATATACATACGCACGCACATACACACACACTCACCCGCATAGACGCACACACACACACATACACACACGCAGATATATATATGTTATAACGATACTCTTATACCCAAAGATATACGGAGAAACGGAGAGAAGATTGAAGGAGTGTGAGGGGGAAATAGAGACAAAGAAAGAAAGACAGAAGGAATGATAGATAGATGCATAGACAGAAAGAGAGAGAGAGAGAAAGAGAGAGAGGGGGCACATATAGATAGAGTGAAAATGATAGCAGAATGAACCATTCTTATCAAATATATTCGCCATTTGTTATCAATGACAATCATCAAATATTTATATTTTCTTTTCGTCTATGATTTTTTCGTCGATCATTCTGTAATTAATTACTCTGTGTAGCTTTATTACAGATTTGATTGTTTTTATATTTCTTTCATTTTTGACGTCTAAATTTCATTTTTGTTGTTTTTGATGATGTCACTGCATTTGTTGTTGTTGCTGTTTTTGTTTTGCACTTATTACTTCCAGTACGAGTAATAACCACCTTAGTGTTTTCATATTTAATGCTTGATGGATTAATGAAAATAATTATGTAGTGAGAACTGAAGATACAAACAAAAGGACAACATCAGTCAACGACAAATATTATATTAAACTATTACTGTAATCAGGCGAGATAACTCAAGACTTGTTTTGAGCTTAGTGTAACCTCATCAGTGAAACTCTAATTTACCGTTAATCAGGAAGATGCGATAGGTTTCAACGATAAGTGAAATAGTGTCTCCTCGTGCGTGTTATTTTCTTTTTACGTTAACCACTGCGCATTAATCTACATTTAATGGACGACCGTCTCGACCTTTTTTACGGAACTTGTATTTATTTTTTTCATGACTAACTAATTCATTTATTCAAAAAGAATGTAATTTATTGATCTCGGGTGGTCTCAATATCTTGGTTCCCTTTCACTGACACTCACAAAAAAAAAGACCCGAAAATGTATAGATGATAATGACTTTCGATAGTGGCAGCACAGACGATGACAATGGAAGTGTCGATGGTGATGGAAATATTTGTGATAGTGGTGGTGATGATGATGATGATGATGATGATGATGATGACAACGACAACGACGACGGAGACGATGAGGAAGACGATGCCTATGAAGGCCATGATACGCTACAATTGAGATCGATGATGACGATGACAACGACGGCAAAGATAGTCAAGACGATTGTGATGATAATTATCAGGTCGATGATAATGGTGTTGATGGCGATGGTGAAGATAATGATCGTGATGGTGATGAACATTTTTCTTCTCACTTCTCACCATCATCTTCGTCGCAAAACAAACATAAAATATAAATGCTCAATGAAAATGTAGATGAATTTGTTTCTTTCTATTAGGATTTGTTTGAAGTGTTTGTATATCTGCGTGCTCATGTAAGTATGAGCAGGATTGTGTGAACGCTTGTGGGTTTGTATGTGTGTATGTGTGTGTGTGTGTGTGTGTGTGTGTGTGTGTGTGTGTGTGTGTGTGTGTGTGTGTGTGTGCGTGTGTTTGGTGCATGTAACGTGTAGGAGTGTTTCATATGCGTATCATATGAACAAGGAATATCTTTGATCATAAAAAGCAAGAACAAAACAGAGTTGCAACGAGATTTTGAATCTTTGCTCAAAATTGCGAACAAAGTAAATATTAATTTCAACGTTTGGTACAAAGCCAGCAATTTCCGGAGAAGAGATAAGTCGATTACATCGGACTCAGTACCTTCAAATGGTACTTATTTTATGGAAATAAAAACAATCAAAGGATGAAAGGTCAAGTAGACCTCGATGGAAGTTCAACTGAGAACGTAAAGACGGACAAAATGCCGTTAATTAATCTGAAAGACGTGCTAACCATTTTGTCCACTCGCTGCCTTGAAAGAGGTAAATATAGATAGAAGAATTGCGATTTATCTGGCAGAAGTCTGTGGTTCCTCGAACTGTGAATGAATATATGTAAAAATTTATGCAGGGAAACCTACACCCATTGAATGTAATACAATTCAAAATGAACATCACTTAAAATGTTTTTGGAAGATACTGCAAATGATACGGAAATCAATGGTTAACTTCTTTTTCAGTTATCTTAATCAAAGGATGGTGACCAGGCTGGAGCCTTCCATAGTAAGTCCAGTCGATCGAGTCCACCCCAAATACGTTACCAACGTGAGGTACAGTATATTTTGCCAAGAACAGTATATTTTGAACAGTAAGTTTTGCCAAGAGGCTAAGTTATATATATATATATATATATATATGATCTCGTTATATATGAAGATATTTATACACACATACATACACACATACATATGTGTATATGTACATATACACATACAAATATTCTTGTATGCATATACATGCATATATACATACATATATTTGTGTGTGTGTATGTTTGTGTGCATATATATATAAATATATATATGTATGTATGCATGTATGTATAAGTATATATCATGGGAGTGCCATATTTTCAATCTGTATATACACACTAGTTCTGTTTTGCTTTTAATTATCATTATTATAAATCAACTAATTAAATAAGTAATCAATTACCTGATAGATATTTACATTAATTTTTTGATCAGTTAATCATCGAGCTCTCTATGTATGTATGTATGTATGTATGTATGTATGTATGTATGTATGTATGTATTTACGCATGTGTATGTGTGCATGCATATTTCGTATCTATATATATATATGTATATATACGCATAAATGTATTCTACGTATTCATATTTGTATGTGTGTGTCTGTGCATGAATCTTAGTATGTGTGTAGATACGTATGCATTTATATATGCGTGTATGTACACATGTATGTATCTATGTATGAACGTATTTTCGTATGTGTATGTGTGTATTTATGTCTATATGTTTCTATATGTGTGTGTGTGTTTCTGCAGATAGATAAATATGTAGATATAGATAGATAAATACACACACACATATATATATATATATATATAGATTGATAGATAGATAAATATTCACACACACACACACACACACACACACATATAGATAGATGGATAGACAGACAGATAGACAAACAGATAGATAGATAGATAGATAGATAGATAGAGAGAGAGAGAGAGAGAGAGAGAGAGAGAGAGAGAGAGAGAGATTTAAATATTTTATGCCCATATATACATACTCAGACACACAGACGCGTACAAGTAAAGGCATACATCCATGTCTATCACCTGTTTCTTTGTTCGCTTGCGCGACTTGCAAAGAAGAAAGGAAAAATAATGATATACTACGTACTTTCAACCCAACGATCCATCACTTCCGGTCAAAATCTTATCGTTTTGTTCAGCTCCGATACCGATTATTTTCCTCATTCTCAAAGATGCGCTGGCTTTACAAACGATTAACACATTCTTATATATTATGTGTATTATGTATTACGATAATATTTTTGCTCTGGCGATTGCTGTTGTTATCGTTGCGGAGCGTCAGACCGATCACTATTGAAATAATTTCTTTTGCTGTATCGATAAGTATACAGTCCTACATGTGTTTTTATATCAATAAGGCAACAGTGATTTGATTCTGGGAGTGATTTGGTGACCTAGCAGCTATTTCCTGTAAGTTACGTAAACACTTTATAATATACTTTATCACACTCAATCTATATAATATTAACTGCGTGTGCGTGTATGTATGTATGTAGGTATGTATGTATGTATGTATGTATGTATGCATGCATGTTTGCATGTATGTATGTATGTATGTATGTATGTATGTATGTATATAAAGAAGACAAAAACGACTTTAATACATCTTCAATGATCGATTACATTAGTTGCCTTACCGAGTCTGATTTCAACGGCATATCACGCAAAAGTTCAAAGTGAAATTTTTCGTAATACTTGCGGTTTTTAAACACTAGAGTGACACTTCTCCAGACCCGCATCAAAGGTGCGCTCTTACATTGTGCGTCTGCCAGACTGAGTTCTTTTTTTTTTTTTTTTTGCTTATATAGGGAGGAAACAGAAAATAAATAAAATAAATAAATATATAAATAAATAAATGGAATGACTGAAGAAAAAAGAGATAAAAAAGCCGGCATGATAATCTTCCCCATCCTCTTAATTATCCCTTTTGCTACCATGACCACTGCCATCTTCTCCATCGCCAGCATCATAGACATCATTATAAAGCATCTCTTTCCCCTGCTTCTACTCATGATCTTTATCCTGCTCCTACTCCTACTCCTCATTATCATCATCAGTAGAAGCAGCTGTAGCAATTTCATCAACATAATCATAAGCATCATCATCCTCATCGTCATCATCGTCATCTCGCAGTCGTCGTCATCGTCATCATCGTCATCATCATCATCATCATCATCTTCACCATAACCGTCTTCCTGTTTATTACCACCGACATCACCGTCACCACAAACAAACAGCACGAACACCAACTCCAACCTCAACATCGAGATCAAACATCAATACCACCACCATCAGCATCATCATTAGCAGCAGCAACATTAGCTACAATAGCATCATCGCCACACCAACCATCACCTTCATCACGAATACGACAATGCGAAAGATAAGGACGACTATAACATGGACGAAAAGGTGAGTTAAGGCTATATAAAGTGAAACGGAAACGCTATATTATTTCATTTACCAAAAATCCAGAAACACGATTGAGCTTTGAAATGTTATTTGCCCGGCGGGATCTGATGTTCCATTGTCTTCTGTTTTGTGATGCTGTCAGGCAACGTATATCTGACATGCTTCTCTCCCCTTGCCTCTCTTCCGTTCATCTCCTGCTGTGTTATTATCTTCCTATTCCCTCCAAATTTTTCTGCTGTCTCTCGGCAAGCTTAATGCCAGCCATATTAGTGTAAAGAGTTCAGTGATGTATACAGGTATAATACGCATATATTATTGTTCGTCAGTGCAGGCGCCCGTGTGTATGACTAAATGTTTGAATTTGTGAATGTGTGTATGTATCAGGTGAGATATGCATATGTGTTTCTCTGTTTGCGTTAAAATGCTGTATTATCTCAATGTAAATTCGTGTGGTTGTAAGATAAACAGAGAGAGGAGTTAATGCAAGAGTGAGCTCTATCAGAAAGAGGTAATGCACACAGAGCGTAATATATGCTTCTATATGTATGTAAATGCAGATAGAAATTATGCGTGCGCTTACATTTCTGTATAGGTATGTGTTTGTGGATGAAAGATCCCGTAGAAATATATGTGAATGTATATACAAACATACGCGCGCGCACTTCTATCAATCTCTCTCTTTATCTATCTATCTATCTGTCCTTGAACCCACAAGAGTAAACAAGAGAGACAGAGACAGCCAGAAACAAGGAAATGTCCCTTGTATTTGAATACTATGCAAATATTCTTTTTAAAACTTTTTCATTTATTTTTTCCAACACTTAATTGTTTTCCAGTCTTGAGTTGAAAAGTTTCAATAACTGAAACCGGTACCAAAATGTTTTTTATGATAAAATTATTTTAGCATTTTCAACCTTGACATTTTCCTTCTCTCTCTCTCTCTCTCTCTCTCTCTCTCTCTCTCTCTCT
>NC_069002.1:2134245-2139253 GCF_001194135.2 Octopus bimaculoides | reverse complement strand
TCTCTCTCTCTCTCTCTCTCTCTCTCTCTCTCTCTCTCTCTCTCTCTCTCTCTCTTATATAATCAAGCTGTCCTATAACCAAAGGTATTATCTTTGGATATATGTCAATGTAAGCCATAATCTAGCTAGAAACATTAAGTGCACGTCTTTTTAAAGACATTCTGGTACCTTTTCACGTATTTTTCAATACTATTCTTAGCAACATTCGCGATATCATAGAGACTCTTTCATTGACTATTTGAAACAAGTTTTTAGTTCTGTATTTTATATACCTAAGGAACTCATGTTTTACGTTCAAACAGACTTTTAGACATGAAAAAAAAATAATGTAACAGTCGACAGAGAAGCCATTTTATAAAACAATTAATGAAGGCAATGTTGGATTCGTGTGAAATCTTAGATGGTATTCAGTGTACAAAGACATTACTTTCAAAAACTACAAAATAGTCTGTAGATGCCAGTAGCGAAATACAATCTGTTGTAGCCAGCAATAAAACCACAGATATTGATATATGCATATCTATGTATCTGACTAAATCTTTCTCTCTCTCTCTCTCTCTCTCTCTCTCTCTATATATATATATATATATATATATATATATATATATATATAGAGAGAGAGAGAGAGAGAGAGAGAGAGAGAGAGAGAGTTATAGTTAGTAGATAGATAGGCTGCCAGACAGTCTGACAGACAGTAAACTGTATGACAAGTAATGAAACAAATTATCAGCGTGTTTTACGCCCTATTAACTTGTCCGCCTGTCCAGTCTGAAATATTGATCTTCAAACCTAATAGACGCAACTCTACCCTTTACAAATATATTAATACAAATTTATTTCGTTATATTTATCTAAGAACTTCTACAGTGTTTGAGCGTAAGGATATTGAAAAAAAACCCAAGTACTGTATTTCTTTCAAGTACAACTTGAACACAAGACGGGTACACTATGGATCATGTTTGACCTTAGGCTAAAATTCAGTAGTAACAAACACAAACTCTTCCAGGCCTCATTTCGCCTCTCTTATTGTTTCTCATCATCCAAACTTTTGCAGTCGATACTTTACTCTTTTTCACCTCATACTGTATCTTTGAAATACTGACCCTGCTCACCTCTGTCGCTACATTTACCATTGGAAGCAAACACTGCATATTTATGTGGCCAATTTATCAGATGGGTTTTCATCTAAATAAAACTCTGCGCACTGTTATATTAGTTGCAAGTACAAACACATTGTTTGATGTATTTCTATATTTCAGCTGCACCTACTTAACGAAATGGAATTGTTAGAGCTGAAGCTCTGAAAAGTTTCCAGAAACGAATAAGAACAGCAACTGGCGAGCCTGAGCACAATTCATCACAAAGATAATGCGTAGGTAAATAAAGAAAGAAATCTTATCGTATGCTACTATTAACACTTTCAGAAATACCATCTAGTTGTTCGAGACTTGGTTAGTAGGTGCTGGGGCATATGTTTTGTGTACAAGCACTCCATTTTAGGGTCCATAGATATTTGAACATTGATCAGTGGGATTCTGTTATACAGTCATCTTCACAAGTTTGAATTTACTTTGGTGTTGACGTTTAACAAAACTTTTGTCATTGTATTATTTAATATATTCGGTTTATATATGTTGAGATGTGATATTTCTCTGCACTGCAAAGTTGGCATTACATTCACGTGTTTATAAAAGCAGTGGTGTGTTTGCTGGCGGTTCGACATCGCTGTATTTCACGCATGTAAGTTATGGGTCACCAAGGCCATAATGATTATTTTTGAAACGCGTTTCAACCGTGACCATCCAACATTAATCAAGTTAAGGTATTCCAACTTCACATAACTCAATTGTTTTCCCATTTACCCTAATAGGTCTTCATCTTAAGATGTGAGATATTCTCTTCACATCGGAAATATATATGAAATTAAAGGGTTGTTTTACACTCACTCGTTCTAGAACAAGGTACAGTACCTACATGTTTCGTAGTTTCTACAAATCTACTAACACTGCTACCCTTAACGTTCCTCTTAAAATATTGCAAGTTGGCATCTGCTAGAGAGACATGAGGAAGGAAAGGGATTCTAGACGGTAGATGTTCTAAGGGGAAATGACCACATAGAGATCAGTTTGGGCTCTGTGAGAGGGGTGACACTGGATGCTACATAGGCGATGGAAAACCATATGTGCTACTTGGTCGGTTTTATCCAAAAGTCATTCATCTGGTTAAAGAATCATATAATGTAGAAAGAATACACATCATTAACTTTCTGTTTTCATATCTGCTGAGAGTTAAATTATCGAATCTCCAGCGATCTTTGCAGGTGTAAGAAAGTTTTAATATATTTTCCTGTTAATACTACAGAGAGAAAGAAGTAAATTTCAGAATCACCCAAGATATAGATGCCAAACAGTAAATTGTTTCTTTTCTCTTTTTTTTTTTTCTTTCTTTACTTTTCTTCTTTGGATAAAGAATCGTTGCAGACATGATAAATAGACGAAGAAAGAACGTCTCGAGGAGGCTTGAAAGATATAAAAGGTAAAAGAGTTGATGGCAAGAACGAATTAGAAAGGATATTTTGAAACCAATGCCTAATGGCTTCGATATTATTCGACAGATGAAAGAAGAACGGATCAATAAGATTGCCGTTAAAACACTTAAATTCGCCATCTTGAAATTTTTTTCTTCTTCTAAATTCGCCCCTTTCATCTTATTGCATTGCTGCCATATTGATGCTGTTATAGTTTACCAAAAGTTCGATTTCCAGTAAAGAATTCATTGTGTTTTATTTTAAATACTGACTTCTTCAATAAATGTGGTTAAAGTTTTGTTACTATTCTCTCTCAAGAGAAATAAAAAAAATATAAAATGCCAAATCTTCACGTCTTCCACAACAATTAAAACAACAACTATAACAACAGCAACAACACCAATAACAAATCATTTCACATCATTCTCTGCCTCTAATTTTATTTTTAGCTTTTGACATAGTCCACATTCAAAGGTGAAATTTTACAGTCTATTCAGTCAGCCTAGAAGAACTGTTTAAATATTAATTACACTTATACCATTAAAGGTAAAGCACGCACCGGGTTTTTGTAATCTGTGTCATTATTGTTTTTGTTGTAGTATTTATTGCTGTTGTTGTTGTGTATAATGTCACCTCCACCGCCATCGTCTATCGACCTGTACCGCAATAAAAGATTCAATATTAAATGTAATGTTACGTTCAAGAATACTATAATTATTGTTATTTATTTAATAGCTTTATTTTTATGTTATATGTTTTCACTCTAACTGACAGCTACACTGTCAAATCTCGGTTTTTGTCGAAATCGTTGTTGATATTGTCCGACTCATGTTTTCTTATCGTTAATTCTTATTGTTTATTTTGGTGCAGAATTGATCAAGAATAGGAAGAGTTGTGCAGTTAATCTTTTTCTCGTTTAAAAATGTTGAAATGTGTTTGAATATAAAAAAAAAAAGATATGAAAATTATAACAAATATTAAAAGGAAAAATGCTGGCTACAATTTTAGCATTGATAAGGAAAGTGCCAAACGCAGATGTTAAATATATGTAGGTGGGTATATCGTGATAGCATAACATTTTAATAGAAATTCAACATGATAGTAAGCCATCACGAGAACAAGCCATTATATTTGTAAATACTATGCTAGCGAGTCATTGTGGCAGCACGCCATCTTTGTAGCAAGTCATCGTGGTAGCAAACATGGAACTAGTACTCTATTGTGGTAGAAACCATTTTCGTAACAAGCCATCTCTGCAGCAAGCTATCGTCGTATTAAGTCATCGTGGCAGCATAGCATCGTTAGAGAAAGCTCATCGCACCAGCATCCATCATGCTAGCAAGCTGTCATGTAAAGAAGCAATCGTGGTAGCAAGCCATCGTGATAGAAACCACTGTGCTGGTAAGCCATTGTAGTAACAATCAGTGGTGACAGCAAGCGATCGTGCTGGCTAACAACGTGTTAGTAATGAGCATGTTCGCAAGTTTTCGTAGTAGCCAGCCATCGTTGTTACAAGCTATGGTTGTAGCAAGCCATCAGTGTAGTAAGCCATCGTTGTAGCATGTGATCTTGGTACAAATTGAGGTATTCTAGCAATGGCCATGTTAGCAAGCTTTTGTACAAACAAGCCATCACTGTTGCAAGCCATCGCTGCAGGAAGCCATCGTTATAGTAAGCTGTCGTTGCAGCAAGCTATCCTGCTAGCTAGGAAAGAAGTGCTTTGTTATCAAAAAGGGGAATCGTGATACAACTGCATTCACTGACGTCGACGCTTTATGTTCGATAACAATGAGATTAAGAACAAAATTCTATGTTATTGTTATAATTAAAATTGCAACCACAGCAACCAACAGAAGCAACGACAACTGTCTCTGTTGCATCAACACATCAAATATCAACAGTTGCAAGAGGATGTAGGACACAGTCTCTAAAAGTATTAGCGATGCCAACAGTTGAATTACCAATGTTCCACAACAGTTACGCAGCCACAACTACTATCGATACCATCACTTAACAAAACCTACAGAACAAGAAAAATAAGAACGAGCACTAGAGTGATTGCTCATTTTCTAACTATAAAATTCATCGCAGAACAGTTCTTTCTCGACCTTGCAATTCATCTTGTCCGGATCGATAAAATATGTATCAGTTCAGCTCTGGATTCGATGAAATTACCGGCCCTGTGCCCAAAATTTGAAAGTAATATCTATGATTTACGTGAACATAAAAGGTGATGTCCAAACTTGGAACGCTAGTTGGAACGCTGACCTGAAATAAAACAATATCAACAACACTGTCACCATCGTCATCATCATTATCATCATCATCCACAAAAGCAACAACAATTTCTTATCTCCATTGATAAGAAACACTTACTCTTAATATAGCAGGGTGTGTAAAGACTGCAGTGAAAGTTGATCTTCAAATGACAAAATCACAATGTGTGTATATATGTAAAGATAAATGTATGTATACTATATA
>NC_069002.1:2130615-2134052 GCF_001194135.2 Octopus bimaculoides | reverse complement strand
AGGAATAGCTATTAGTATTTTATCGCCAGGATATCAACAATGGCTATTTATAACTTCAGACACCATTTTGAAAAATATTGTGACAGAGACACATCCTCCGATATCGCTTACACGAATCAAAGTAGGTAAAAGAAAATATATATAAAAAATATACACAACTAGATAACTAGAGCAGTGACTTACGCGTATCTTCTTTCTCTTATTTTTATTCTTTTTCTGCACATCTGCAAGAAAAGAAAAAACCTACTTTAATTTGTCTCGTCTTTTTTCAATGATTTTTTTTTGTCTTAAATTCTTTTATTTTATTCGCGTTTTTGTCTTATGTTTCTGCAATGGTGTATGTACTTTTTCTCTTGATTATTTTTTTTCTTTTCAATTCATATATCTTAGTATTTTGTCTCATATTTTTGATATATATTTTCTTTTGCTTTCTTTTCTATTATTGCATTTTATTTTTTCTAAAAATAAAAAAAAATTACATCTTTTCTTTTTCTTTTAAACTTATGTTCTCCCATATTTCAACGTCGCCATTTTTCTTCCCTTTATTTATTTATTTATCACCTTACTCTATTTTTTCTCATCAATAACTACAAAAATTTCTTCTGACTTGCCCTTTTCCTTCTTTTTTACTTTTTAATCTTCTACAAAGTATTTTTTGTTATTTATTTCTTAATGCCTTACGATATTTCTTCCGGCTCTTTATGTTCTGAGTTCAACTTCTGCCAGTGACCCTTGAGATTTACCTCTATAAGGATGGTCGATATGCTAGAAATGGCTGTAAAAATCTTCAACATATTTTCTCCAAAACAATAATGAAATACTTGACAACATAGTCACAGAAACGACATGGCTGAAAAATAAAACAATGCGTTTGTGAAATTTGGAGGCGGTTCGATTATGGATTGGCTCAATCAGATGACCTTGGGCTAAATAACAGGGGGGGGGGACAATAACGAAACAGCTTCAGCAGTATCATCATCATCATCATCATCATCATTGCTAGAACTAAAGAAAAACCTCAAGCCGGCTAGAAATCGAGGGTAACTGAAACAAGAAACAACTACTACTACCATTACTGTATTACTATTCACGACCTGGATCTAACTGAAAGGGTCAAAGTCATATTGAATAAAGTAGTCAGAAGTATAGAATGGGCGGTGATGGGTGTGTGGAGTGGGGTTGGAGTGGACAGAACACGTTCACACATACATGTCAACTCAAGAAGAAGAACAACAACAACAAACTAATATAACCACGATAAAAATAAGAGGTGCTTACACTATACGAAATTCCATTGTGGCCCATTTTAAGATTCTGGCAGCTGTTTTCTCTTCGACATTTTTAACATTTTCATTCGTTTCTTTCTTAGAATTCTTTCACTGCTGTTTCATTCCTTTTCATACGTTCCATATTTCCTTCTTTGTCTACTTCGTTGCTTGCATTTTTCATCTTCTTCTTCTCAAGATATTCTTCATCTTTGCCACCGTCGCCCACATACTCCCCCCATCCCCATAAATCATCTGTGCAACTTTCGTCATCACCATTCTCCTTTAATTTTCATTTTCCTCCTCCTATTCCTCTTTTTTTGCATCGTCATCATCGTCACCACCATCACCATTATTCCCCCGCCTCTTACTACTGCTACCATCAGCACCACCACCGCCGTCACCAATACCACGACCATCACCAACACCACCACTGCCACCACAACCACAACCACAACCACAACCACTACTACAACTACTACTACTACTACTACTACTACTACTACTACTACTGCTGCTGCTGCTGCTGCTGCTGCTGCTGCCACTACTGCTACCACCACTACAGCTCCTGCCACTGTTGCAGCTACTGCTACAATTGCTACTGTTGATGTCTTTTCTTTTTCCTCCATCATCATCATCATTATCATCATAGTAGTAGTAGTAGTAGTAGTAGTAGTAGTAGTAGTAGTAGTAGTAGTAGTAGTATCTTCGTTATTATTATTGTTTAACACTTGGTAGTCTCAGGCAAGTGTCTACTGCATCACCTGCTACACCTCTGTGTTGCTGGAGTCTGTGCAGCATGGTATTTTTCCTTGTTGGTCGCGGAGTGCAAACGCTTCCCGGTATTGTAATGCGTCAGTTTCTTCTTGTTAATGAACTGCTGTGCACTTTTTCTTGTATTTTGTGCTGTATATTGTGTAATGTGTGTGTAATGCGTTGGGTAAACGGCCGACTGGTGGTAGTTTTATTTTATTGGATATTTACTGTATTCTGTTTGTGGATTGTTTTGTTAGGGTTGTTGTCAATGTAATTATTAAGACGGTGAGCTGCCAGAATCGTTAACACGCTGGACGAAATGCTTAGCGGCAATTTGGCCATCGTTACTTTCTTAGTTCAAATTCCGCCTACGTCGATAAATTAAGTACCAGTGAAACAGTAGCTTCCATGTAATCGACAAATCGTCTCCCAGCAAATTCAGGTCTTGTGCCTTTGTTGTTGGTTTTTTTGTTGTTGCTGCTGTTGTTGTAGTTGTTGTTGTTCTACTCCATATCCTCCTCCATGATCTTTATCGTTATATCTCCTTCCCCCAAATCGCCTTACTGCTAAATTACCTGCATTTAGTTACCTTAAACTAGTAGTAATAGCAATAATAATAATTAGGATAATAATGATAACAACAACAACAACAACAACAATAATAATACTACTACTACTAATAATAATAATGATAATGATAATAATGGTGAGGATGATGATGATGATCATAATAATGAGTGTAATTTGTTGTTTTGAAAGAATTCTCTTTCTATTGAACACATTTGTCTAAACGAAATTTATACGTTTATATTTAATCTGAAGAAAAAGAAATTAACGTTTCACTCTATAAATTTGTCGATCAGTCTCACCTATGTATATATGTTTGTGAGTATTATTAATATGTGCGCATATTCGGCCGTAGCTGCACGAAACATTGTGTCTGTGTGAGTGTTGTTGTGTGAGCGTGTTTTTGTGGTGTAAACATGCATTTTTCTAAGAATCTGAGATATATATTTTCGCATATTTAAATAGAAAAACGGACATTTATCTGTGTGTATGTGTGTGTGAGTGTGTGTGAGTGTGTCTATATATATATATATATATACACATATGCACATATACATATATGCATATATATATGTTTGCATGTATGTATATATATATATATGTATGTATGTATGTAGGATTATATACATACCAATGCATGTATGTGTATGGGTGTGAATGATAACTACATGCCTATTAAATGCAAGGACATGGCTGTGATTCCATGCGTGCGATGGAGTGGGCTAATATGTAGAATACATTGAAAGAAAATTCAGAAAAGAAATGTAGGTAAACACACACACACACACACACACACACACACACACACACGCACACACGCACACACACACACACACACACACACACATA
>NC_069002.1:2126026-2128719 GCF_001194135.2 Octopus bimaculoides | reverse complement strand
TATATATATATATATATATATATATATATATATCTACATACATTTATATATAAGTACACTATCAAGCACACCTATACACACAAAGACTTATTTATGCACAATACGCTCATATACATATAGACATACATGTGTGAGAGTGTATGTATGTATGTATGTATGTATGTATGTATGTATGTTTGAATGTATGTACGATGAAATTTAGGCGCAAAACGCGAAAGCGTACAGGCGTTAAAGTTCGTTTATTCTTTTCGTCACTTAGCTGCTGGTATCGCTGTTAGTTTTGTCACCTTAAAATGTAAACGCTTCCTCGAGCATTAATCAATATTATACTCCTTGTTTATTTCTTTTATCATATATGTTCTCCATAACAGTTTCAACTTTATCTGTGAGTGCGCCTGTGTATATGTGTTTTTGTGTCTCTATGTGTCTCGGTTATCGTATAAATCTTTACTCAGATTGTTATATATCATAAAGTTTACTAGTACAAAAATCTTAAGATCGATATATCACATCTGTCTGTTGTATACCGGGTTTTATATGTATTATGTTATTTATGTTTTATCAGATACAAGTAAGCTTTATAACATGAATAAGGAAACGATAATAAGAAGATTTATTAGTTTAGAATTTTTGTTAAATCCGCAAATTAGTGTATGTATGCGTGTGTGCGTATGCATGTGTGTGGTTATGTATATATGCATATATGTGTGTGCATCTGTATGTGTGTATTCTGCGTCTTCATGTGTTTGCGTGTCCGTGTGTGTGCTTTTTTATGTATGTGTGTGTGTGTGCGTGTGTTTGTATATGCATGTACCTCTGTCTCCTTCTGTGTGCATGTCTGAGTGTGTGTGTTTTGCAACTATGTACCGTGTTTGTATGTATGGATGTGCATCTCTTGGAGCATCCATGTATTAACTTAAATTATTTTTTAAGGAAATGTTAATCTCCGATAGAATATTAGGCTTTTAAGAATATCTACGTAAATATTCACAAGGTTGGAAAGTAATATATATTCCTTACATTTAAAATTACAATCAATTTTCAGATCTGTGAAGAGTGTTATAAATATTTCTTTATATTTTTCCACTTTTCTCTCTGACACACCATTAGTCACATTGAAAATTTGGTTAACAATATATTTACAACAGTCAGTATTTACGTTTAGCTAACCGAAATCAATTATCAATAAGAAACTACATTGTTTAAAATATACTGTATGAGAGGAGCATGAAAATAGCATTCATGTTAATTTTAAACTATTGTAATTACGGAATTGTTACATAAATAAACGTACGGTGTAAAACGTTAATTATGACAAGTTGTGCTAAGTGAGATTTATTTTGGTGATATATTATATTATTTCTAGTAATTTCACTCGATTTATTTCAGTTCTCCATGCAACAGTTTGAAAGGTTATCTGTGTCTTCCATGCGTAAATATATACGTTGATTTATGAATCTACATGAACACAGCTAAGGAAATATATGAATCCAAATTTATGTTTGTATGCGAGCGGGTATTTATGTATGTAGATGTGCATGTATATATGTATGTATGCACATCTGTATATACGTATATATGTACCTTTGAGATATATTGTAACATTGTACGCGTTTGTATGCAAAGTGAAAATGCTCTTAATAGCACCAATCTTAATAGTAGTCTGAGTTGTTCGACGTATGCACATATGTATCAAAATATGAAAGTATGTACAAGTATATGCGTTCATGTATGCATGTATGCATGCATGCATGTATGTATGTATGCATGTATGCATGTATGTATGTATGTATGCATGTATGCATTTAAGGTTTATTTCTGTTTAAGTTCCGAAAACTCAAGCCGCTTACTTACAATGTGAAGAAGCACTTTTGAGTAAATGAAGACAGTGCTTGAGGTTTTTGCTGATGAGGGCAGATGAGGGCGTGTGGTTTAGGGGTCAGATGCATCTAGCTCACGATCGTAAGTTCGTCAGTTCGACTCCCGCCGCTCGTTCGGGTCCTTAAACAAGATACTTTATTTCACGTACCCAGTCCATTCAGCTGACAAAAATGAGTTGTAAGTGTATTTCAAAGGACTAGCCTTGTCACATTCTATGTCTCTCTGAATCTCCTTGAGAACTACGTTAAGGGTATACATATTTGAGGAGTATTCTGCCACCTATACGTTAAGTTCAGGAAGAGGGTGTTTCGTTGATTAGATCAATTCGAACTCTCGTCGTCGTAAACGACAGTGTGCCAGTTGTAGGATTTCTGCTAATCTAAACAGTTTCCTAGACTCTGCACGTGCGTTTCACAGGGTGTAAGATTATAGGCATGTCGTTCTGTATATATGTAGTTAGATACGGAGACATCTTAGCGATTTATTTAAATTTTCTGTTTACAGAATTGAAAGCGGTGAAGAAATGACAAGTCACTTTTACTGTCGTCAAGAGAGTTTTTCAGGTGTGGTATTACCTAAATTTCTTTCAAATTTTACATTTTATATTTTAGTTGTTTCGCTCATTGAGGTGGAATAAACGGATGCACCGCTCTCTAGAGTTTAGTGGTAGTAATTAACATATTTCTTTTTTAAGTTTGGAATTTAATTTATTGGTCTCTCAGGCCTAACTGCTTAGTAAATGAACCAGCTCTAGTCAAACTTTGTCGGTGGTGACAAAGACAGACACAACGACACACATACACATCCATATA
>NC_069002.1:2124167-2125978 GCF_001194135.2 Octopus bimaculoides | reverse complement strand
TATATATATATATATATATATATATATATATATATATATATGTATGTATGTATGTATAACGTGTATGAATATATATATATATATATATATATATATTGATACACGTTTGTTGGACTTTCCTGTCGTTAGAACGTTAGAAGACGTGTGAGGGTTGGTCAGTTTCTTACCGAACAACAACACAGGTGATTTGTTTATAGCGATGTATACATGATTGTATGCATGTGGACATCCAGGAACCTCGAACGAAGAATCCCTGGAATATATACCTCTACAGAATTACTGATATAATTCAGAGACAGACAAGAAAAATAATGTGGTATAATATAGTGATGTAGCAATAAAGTGTTTTAAGAGCATTTGGTTAGAAGCAATATTCTAGATTCACACACTGCAATATTATCGATCTCTGCCTATCAGTAAGACACAAGACTGCTCAAATATGTTATAATAATGATTCAAATATTTAGAAATCATTCTCAGTAGAAATAAAGCTCATCAAAGAAGTACGTCATTTTATATTTAGTTATCGTACATGTGACCACGTCACTCTATATGTTCTGGATATTACAGAGGACATATTCCCCCAACGCAAGCATAGGCTTATGTAGGGATGAAAGATTAGTCGTTAAACCGTACACTACTTTTCATGAATTATATAGAAACAGAAAACACTTCATTTGCAGTTTCACCAATCACGGCTAATAAATAACTGTTTACAATCTTAAGGATAATGAGCTCCATAGAAATCACCCTTCAATTGATGAAGATAATGTGTAAAACCTAAAATAAACACAGTGTGAAAATGCCATTTATAATCACTCACTTGTCTAACTCGCCATTATTATTTAAAAGCGTAATCAATAAAATTAGGAGAGAGACTCCCTACACTTCTAATAGAGTGCTCCTTGATAGAGTTATCAAATATGCAATAATAGTTTAGTGTTTATGTGTGTGTGTTTGTGTGTGAGTATGTGTGATTGTGGATGAGTGTGTGTGTGTATTTGTGTGTGTATGTGCGTGTTTAAGTGTGTGTGAGAGAGTGGGTGTAGGCAGGATAAAATCCAGGCTGTGTTCTCGTGAAGTACACCAGTATTACAATCCAGTGTGTATTTGATGTCGTTGTTGAGGTGATGTGAGATACGTATTAGAGTTGAAAATTCTGGAAATATTGTTTGCAGAGTTACTATATATATCAAAACAGGAAGTTGGAACATTTTCCGGTATCATTCATTCACCGCATTTTTTTCCAACCATTTTGTAATTGAAAGCCATTGTACGCTTTTTTAACGATGTTCAGTCTCTCTCAGGCCCTGTATGATACATTGTTTCATTCCTCTGATGCAGGGCAACAGTTAGAGGCGTTCCTTTTCCCATTAAAACATTAATCCCGTACGTTAGTTATCAAACTTCCTCCTTTGTGGCCAACGTTTACTGTATTTACACTACTGGTACTCAGTCGGTTCCAACAACGAATATTCCAGTTGATACAATCAACGGAATATCAAGCTAGTAAAAGTAACGGAGAAGAGGCTTGGCACTCGACAAATACTTGTACGCTTAATGAAGTTCTCATGGTGCTTCAGTGTGACACATGAGATGATAAAGTCGGCCCTTAGAAATACAGGTACTACTCGTTTTAGCGGGATGAATGGACTGGAGTTACGTGGAATAAAGTGTCTTGCTCAAGAACTCGACGCGCTGACGGGAAGCGAACTCATGACCTTATGATCCTGAGCCCACTACCCAAACCACTCTAAGTCATACGCCATTCTTTATGCATATATATTATATATATATATATACGTATATAT
>NC_069002.1:2120608-2124041 GCF_001194135.2 Octopus bimaculoides | reverse complement strand
ATATATATATACACACACATATATGCTTATATGCATGTATGTATGTTAATACAGGAATGTGTGTATACATATATAAAGACATACTTATATATATATTGAATGTATATATAAATATATATATTAGTATGTATGTAAAATCGTGAAGTTTTAGCCTCTGGCAAAAGATAACATCGAAAACATAACTATATATTTTTCTTTCGTTTTGAGTGTTTAGATTTTGGGGAAATTGTTTTATTTGACTATTTTTAACTTCTTCATATTTTTCTCACAGGTTTTTTGTTTTCTCACTGACTTTTTTCTGTTGTTTGCTATTGTTTTGCAATAAATTCTTGTGAAGTCAATAAACTTCATTCATATGAAATGAAACAAAACAACAAACACAAACAGAGCAAAGAGAAATCGAGGAACAACAAGTACAAACAGAAAGTTAGTGACGAGCTATAATTATTATTCACATAGTAAAATAACAAATTTTCTTCTTTTTTTCGTGTAGCAAACGGAAATAAAGTGTAAAATGAATGCTTTTAGGAAAACCGGAAACGGATATAGATGTATAGAGAGAACATAAAGTAGTAGTAGTAGTAGTAGTTGTTGTTGTTGTTGTTGTTGTTGTTGTTGTTGTTGTTGTTGTTGTTGTAGCAGCAGCAGCCCTTTCTGTTATAGACACAAGACATGTAGAGGAGGGCCAGATTGAATAATAATATTGAAAACAATAATGATAGCCTGCAAAAACAAACATGGCTGCTGTAGATAATACAGATAAAATTAAATATAAACGTTCTTTTACGTAATTCCAGCGTAAATATTGCAGGTTTGCCACGCGGGATTTTGGTGTGTATGTAGTTCTCTAGCCTTCAAGTGTATGCCAGACACATTGATTACATCCACCTTACTCTTCTCTCATCCCCACTCTTTTTCTCTATGTCCCTCTTACCGACACTTTCTCTCCTCCCCATTTCTCTCTATCACTCTGTGCTACTGACAGTTTTTTTTTTCTGTATAGTCTGCTATTTGATTTTCGGCCAATGGACCGCGCTGAATCATGGGTACGGTATTTATGTGATATTTGATTGATCTTCTTAGAAACGGAAAAGAATTCGTCCACTTTCTTCTGTTTAATGTTATTTTTTAAAAAAACGTTTAATAGTGCGCAGGCGTGGCTGTGGGATAAGGAGCTTGCTTCCCAACCGCATGGTTCCGGGTTCATTTCATTTAGTTGATGTATCGATTGTTGGTTCATATCGTATGACAAATATGCTTTCTTTTCTATCTACCCATTTTCAAAACTCTGGATTAATATATCATGGTAGACATATTAATGTCATAATTGCCCTAACATTAATATTAGTTCTTCCTGGCTGTTACAGGTAAAATAAAAATCCTGTACAACCTGTAATACTGTGCAGTTATTGGCGACTTATCCAGTAGCACCAACACTTTGCTAGTAACACAGTAGGATGAAAAAATACGTTTCAAAATGATAGATGCGTCACGTAGTGTTTCAACTATCATTAAGCGATATTGTGTGGGAGTACGGAATAAAGTACGATGGTGGATAAGCTCATAGTAAAACTAGCTGCGTGCGATGAACTCCCGAAATATCACCGGGTCACTCACATTTCAGAATTCGTAACTTCAGTGGATGGCGGCAACTTTTGGCCCTAACCGACAGACGTACTTCTATGGTAAAATGGATTGCAATCACTCATTGCATTATATCCTGAGGTATGTTAAATTATTTTAACAATATCCCGGTGATTAGAACATGGTTTCTGAGAAGAACGATTGCTTACTTTATAATCACATAAGAAAACTTCTTGGAGGATGTCTTAACGTGCAATGTATGAGCTGAAACAATATTTTCACAATGTAATTGTAAATGTTACGTTATTGCAATGTTGTAAATTTGTAGTAAGTATGGTAGGAAGTGGAATAATGATCAGCTCTCATATCACTGTCAAATGCGTGCCAATCCTGAACATTCGTGACATTGACTGATTGAGGTATTTCCGTGCAACGTTATCAAAATTTTATGTACATGCAATCATGAATAAATATATTATATAAATCGAACGTTGAATTATCAACATTCTCTGAAGTATTATTTGCGTTGGAAGGAAACGGTATAGTTATAAGTCGAAAGACAATATCCATCATCATTCTTAAGTCCTCATAAACCAATTAGCAAAAAGGTAAAAGTTACAATTGCATGTAAAGCCAGATCCAGATGATTGAAATAAAAAGTGCGTCCGACTCAAAGAAACCTAGGATTATTTGATGGCATTGAATGAGATATTAAGTATCATATCCCGTTAAGATATTTTCCACCCGATTACCTACACTTTCCTTCAACCCCATATTTCCTCAAAGACTAGGTCGAATAGTAACAATCAGACAATGAATTATTCAAGGTACAATAGAGTAGGAACGAAAACAGAAACATGATTGCGATGCAAAGTGAACTGCTTAACTCCACGACTAATCTTGCTCGCAGTGTTAGTTTGGTTGTGTAACATTATTATATAATATCACCAAATCGGTTGGCCTCTTGACGTTGTTTTAACTAAAATATATTAGAAAATGATTCAACTTTAAATTAATTGCAATTGTCACGGAAAGTATTCGTGCGGGGAAAATATTGTGACACATATTGCATGGAAAATAAAAATTAAGAATCACTATTTTCTTTTGATATTAGGAACTGGAAAATCGTCGAGCTGGCATAATCGTTATCACACCGGAAAATGCTTACTGGCAATTCGTCCGTCTTTACGTTTTGAGTTCAAATTCCGAAAACGTGTCCTTTGCCTTTCCTACTTTTGGATCGATAAAATAAGTACCAGTAAGACACTGGAGTCAATGTAATCGACTAGTACCCTCACTCCAAGAGTTCAGGCCTTATGCCTATAATAGAATGAATATTAAGAGTCGTAGTCTTTGAGATGAATTTAATTGTTTTGTACTTGGGATTAAAATTACAGAGAAGAAAATTCCTTGTTAAAGAGTAATTGCACCGCTATGTTGGTTTGTTTACATTCCCCGTAAATTAGCATTCCGGCAAAAGAAAACGCGAGTATAAAGATGAGTCCTGGGGTAGCTCTGTACGAGTCAAAACTTCAAGGTGGAACCTTAGCATAGTCGAAGTCAGGTTACTAAAACAAATTAGAGAATAAAGGAAGAGAAGGAAAGTTACTTCTTCCAGTCTTCATGTGAGTCATTAATCCACTCCGTGTCTATTACATGTTTTGTTATATTTTTTCTTTAAATAACAGTCGTATTATTCCCTTCATGGGACTGTCACATTAAGTTGACAGCATACAACATCTCAACGCTTCTAAAGCAAACTTCGTTTGTTTGTTTACGTTCATCGTAATTTGAATATATATATATATATATGTATATATATATATATATATACACACACATATATATA
>NC_069002.1:2117815-2120522 GCF_001194135.2 Octopus bimaculoides | reverse complement strand
AAATATTTATTTCCGTGGTCACATTGTATATATATATAGATAGATAGATAGATAGATAGATAGATACATACATGCATACATACATACATACATACATACACACACATACATGCATATATACATTTGTAAATACATTTATATACATACACACACGCACACGCACACGCAAACACACACACACACACACACATATATATATGTATATGTTTTTGCGCGTATGTGTCATTGGAAAAAAGCCAATAATAAGATAAAATGGGCTGTCTTTTCTCATTTTTTTATATATATAAAGTTACAAACTATATATTTACCAGTTATTTTGTCGTGACAAATTTAATTAAATCATATATTTTTATTACGTTAACATGAAAAATGATATATTTTTTCATAATTACGTTTTGTGTTTGACATTTAAAATATAACAAGAAACATGTTTTTGTTTAAATTTATATATTGCCATTTGAACGAATTCTATTGGTTCACGTACGAGGGTTGGATGAAAAGTTCATAGGGAGATGAAGACAATCTCATGCCATGGACTGTGACCAAATGTAGTTTATTTTTCAACCTAGCCACTTTCGTAGGTATTGCAGTGCTTGGTTTCCATAGGGACAGAAGGTTTTCATCACCAATATCTTCAACAGCAGATATGATATCATCATCACTGCGATACTTGTTCTCAACCAAGGTTTTTTTTAATATTAGTAGAACCACGATTGCCAAATTTTGTCGTATTTCCAGAGAACCCGCAAATAGTTACTTTTAAAGTATTCTGTGAACAGTCCTATGTCAGTTTACCTGGAAAAGAACAATGTAGTATGTAATAAGCTGAGTTGAAATTAATGCATGCAAGATTTCAAAGCTCTAGTCTAATTCCTCAACTGTCAACCTGTGAAATTTTCAGCTCACACTTGTAGTAGTGGATGTAAGTATTATAATGCAACCGCTTCCCTTCTCTATTTGAGACAAATTCTTATGATAAGGAGAATAAGGAGAAATAGCAATATTGATGAAATTCAAATTATGCAACAGAAGCATCTCTACAATAAAATCTTTATATTTATAACATATTTAACGTATGAAAAGTCAGAAGCTGAAATTTCTGTTCGATAAAAAAAGAAATCCTGTCAGAAACATAATATATGTCAGAGCTTGACGAAAAGGAATCACTTTGGAAATGACCACAAGAGTGACAGTTTAGCACTTAACCGTTTGTGTGGGTTGTCAAAGCTACGTATTCGTGTCATCTACGAAAGGAGGCCTGGAGTATATAGACACAGTTGTAAAAGTTACACTAGACTTGCTATGACGCCTCTTAGGCTGAATAAAATTCTAATTGTGCAATAAGAGTCGCTCTAGAATATAATCGCTCTACATATAACATAGCTAAACTATGTGTCTCGTTGAAAAGGCAGAAACTGCAGCTTTAGAATTACGCCATAGATTTCAGGACGAATTTTTTATATTTACCTCTCAAGTATATTTCGTTTTTCAATAGAATATTAATATAAAGGGATGTTTTCCTGGAAGAAATCTGCAGTTTTTTCGCTTTTCAACGATATACCCAAGTTAAGTATGTTATATAGATTAAGACAATATTGATAATGTATACTGAGAAATTGCTCTCAGGTTATCTGTTTATTAGCTGAGAAAATGATTTTCCTTCCTCTACTTCATGATAGACTCTATAAAGCGTAAATTTGTTACTGTATTCATGCACGCGCGTGCGCGTGTGTATGTGTGTGTGTGAGTGTACACGTGTTTATGAACTTTCACAAAAACAGTCTTATGACACTTATCCTGCTAATATTTCGAAGTCATTGACAAAATTTCACTTGTATGCGGCTCATACACTCCTCCCCGTACAATTTCTGTAACTTTGCGGAAGCCTCTGAGCAGGTATTGCCATGACAACTCGCTCTGTCATGATCAATCCGAGGATCAAACGCTACACACCTTCATTCCAAGCACTTCTGTAAACAGCAGAAGTGAGTTAGAGTCTGCTGTCAATCTGTGTCAAGCAGCTTTACTCTGTGCACTTTGGCTTCGTTACTATGGCAGCAGTCCGGATATTTATTGATCGATCATACGGTGGCAAGAATTCGAGAAAAAGCTGCTGTACTGGTTAAATGAGATGGATTATCTTCCGATCTGAAATATATACGAAGCATGATAGGAACATAGTAAAAGAAAAAAATATACAAAGAAAATTGTACCATAAACTGCTTTAACACTTTCCGATGTTAAAGCTCATATATTGCATGACTGGTGATAGATAGTTATTGGCAAACTATGAAAAAATTGTCTCAAAAGTTTCGAATTCCTAACAGCATTTATATTATAAAGGGAGGCAAATACTTTTCACCAAAACATAAATGATATATCTGGACATCTTTCGCAATTTATCAGATTACTAACTGAGAAAATTAGTAATTATAGTATAAACCTTATATTTTTCCAGAATATTCAGACTTTTCACATGTACAGTCTACACACGCACAATCATACGTACACAGAAACACATGCATACATGCACGCATGCATATACACGCACGAACACACAACTACATATATATGTACATATATATTTATATATACATATATATATGATTTGCTAAGATTATATACTTACATATATACACTCATATGTATGAATAAATAGATATACTTACATGTGATTGGAAATATATATGAATGAATGCATATATAT
>NC_069002.1:2110649-2117496 GCF_001194135.2 Octopus bimaculoides | reverse complement strand
ATATATATATATATATATATATATATATATATATACACATACACATTTATACTCATATGTATATATATGTATATATGCAGACGTATATATGCATACATACATTTACATAGATATGTGTGTGTATACAGATATATATATATTAATATGTACGTACACACACACATACATACTCACACAAATATTTCGAAATACACATTTGCAATCATATCATTTAGCAATGTATATTTCATGTAAGTCAATAATGAATATGGACAATACGGGAGGAATAAAACGTTAGGCGAAGATAATATATGGTTCAACGAATTTGATTTACTTCTGTGTGCTTATGTGCTGTGTTCAGTGTTTAAATTAATCTGTATGAGTCTCAAGGATCATAGGTCAACGTATGGAAGCTGTCAAATCTATTTGATATGATCAGTATCATATAACCAACCGTTCACTGCTTCGATATTGTAATATGAGTGATACGATTGATATGTCAGATATTCATCAAACTGTTAATTCACCTGTCCCTGGTATCATGCTATATAAGCTGGTTTTTAACTATCATTTTCACATTAGCTCTTTTTATGAAAGATAAATGTTGTTTTATTGCAGAGAGCCACGAGGTTACGAATTATCGATGAAGGCTCCTGTCATTTGAAAAGTCTGGTTGTTTTATATTATTTATATAATAGGAATATGAGTATTTATATTTGTGGTGTTTGAAAGTTTCCCAAGATTAGTCAGATATACACGATGTTCGATTTAAACATCGGGATTTTTGTACAAGCTTGTGCGATAAACACTAGGTACGAACAGATTTAAGAATATTTCGGTGGTCTTGACTAATGATGAAATTTTGAGCAATATTTTGGTCATGATTTCAGTGGTATGTAGCTTGTGATATTTAACTAAAATATTTCACTGAAATGTGATCCATGTTTTAACGGTTTAGAGCCGTTGTAGATGAAATATATGTGTGGGTTGTTTGGATGGGTATTGTAGAAAACACTGAGTCGATTTCATCATAGAGTGTGCAGTCAGAAAGAAGGATTTCACATCAGGTTTCGTGTGAAGGTAATGGTTAAGGGGAAGTAAAGTAACATCGACTGTAAAGAAATGTTCGCCACTGCAATGATGCCGCTGTGTTTTGCTTCAAGCAGCAATCATGGATAATGAAAAAGAGAACACTATTAACATAAATACCAATTCCACCAGTGGAATATTAAATACATACCACACTTATTGTTCAAGGAAATGTGACTATGATATAGAAAGTAAAGAGTTGAACATTATATTAATGTCATTGTAGGTGTGTGATGTAATTGACGCTTTGCAAATTTAATATAGACACTCTTAACAAGAAAACGTGGACCCATGCTGATCTTAGGAAATAAAGGGAACACACAGCGAGTTTAATGCAGGAATGAATCTATTTTTCATGACAACTGCCTTCAAATTTCTCTATGTGTAGGTAAGCACCATCGACTTACATGCGACAGGTGTTATCACAGGTCGAACCCTTGCTCTTTTCATTTACAATTTCAGTGATCTTTTTTTGACTAATTTTGTTTTACATCTTCAAACCTAGTACACCTCCGACTAAGGACAGATAATTTCAGAAGCATTCCAGCTGCGCTCAGCCATATCTAATATTCAGAGACAGTCTATATGATTTAAAATTTACTTGCAATATTAAAGTCAGAATCAGAAGGTTTTTAGGGATATTTACTGTAATATATAGCAAGTTTACTTGTTACACTACATTCTCTTCATCTCTTCACTCCCCCACAGGAATGGATACCTTCATTGAAATCTGAGATTTTCACAAGAGAAATCCGTTATTTCACAGATGATAATTGCTTAAACGCCTGCTGTTTACTATACGAGCGAAGACGACTACAATTTCGTGTGCAGTATCATTACTATACAGGCTGACAAGTCATTGTGGCAGATTACAATATTACTGTTCAATGTGCTTCGTTCTGCTTCAGGCTGCAATCTTAGGAAGAAAGCTATGAACATACATTTCGTATCCGGCATTGTAATGTTAAATACACACAGCGTTTGTTGCTCTGGGAAATTTGACTATAATATAGATAATAAGGGCTGAATACCTTATCAATGTTACTAGCAAAGGAAAAAAATTTCTAACGTTAAGTAAATGTTGTATCAATGTATTGTATATTATATTTAATACATACACATTAATATAAGCGTCTGTGCATTCATACACACGAGCGTGTATGCATATGTAAGTGTGTGTGTATATATATATATATATATATATATATATATATATATATATATATATATATAAAAGACGTATACGCATAAGAGATGGATAAGAAAATATGTATCAATAAACATATACATACATATGCAGATCTATGAACATATATTAGACGCTAGTGAGAAATACTGGTGAGAAACCCAAATATAGAAGTACAACTACTCAATATATGTTGGTATTTAATTATATATTTTTTTTTACTGGCTTTGGTCAAAAAATGACTGGCATAGATGGAATATGTGTAACAGTGTGGGCTCTACATATAACCTTTTCTAATCTAGACACAAGGCCCAAACTTTTGGAGGAGGGGGCCAATCGATTACATCGACCTCAGTACGCAACTGGTACTTAATGTATCGACCCCGAGAGGACGAAATGCAAAGTTGACCTCGGCGGAATTTGAATTCAGAACGTAACGCAGACGAAGTACCGTTAAGCATTTCGACCAGCGTGCTAATGTTTCTGCCAGCTCGTAGCTTTAGGCTCTACCTATAATTCTTAAATAATACACCAAATTTAGATTTCTTGTCGCATAACTCTACCACTCATGGTAGAGTGTAATATTATTTATTGAAAGCTGTGCCTACGCGAGTTGCTAGTTTAACTTTCAGTGATTTCTGTTCGTTAAGTAATTGATGATATTATATATGAAGCCGTCCAACGTTTGTACAGGTTACGTCTCTTCGGGTTTGGTATTTATGAATATGTAAAACAATCTATTACAAAAATTCTTCAAATATGATACGTTATTCTGGAAATGGTGGAGAACTTAGAAACACATATGTGAGAAAACAAGTCCATAAGTGAAATAATATATATTTCAAGAATATCAAGGAAGCCGTTTTTTCTATAGGTGCGGCTTATAACTATATATATATATTACCCATGTGGTCAGTTTTTTGTTTATTAAATGCTTAAAACACATGAGATATGAGTGGTGTCGTAAAAATAAATACCATTCTGGTGTCCGGCGCGGAGCTGCTCATACATATGTACAAACAAACGTACATACATACATACATACATACATACATACATACATACATGCATGCATGCAAGTATACATACATACATATTTATATCTATATCTATAACTATGTATATATATGTATACACACACGCACACACATATATATATATTCAGATGCACATAGATTAGATTTAAATATATATATATATGTGTGTGTGTGTATATATATATATATATATATATTTAGATATGCCTAGACCTACCTACGCACATGCATGTGTACCTATATGTGCACACATTTATGCATATAATAAAGATATACATACATACATGCATGCATACATACATAGGATTGTATATATATATATATATATATATATATATATATATATATATATATATATATATATACGTGAGTTAATTTTTGCCGAAAAATATTTAAAAGCGATAGAAAACAGGTGAGTATGTTTTTTTTTAGATAATTACTGAAGCTGTCACAATATTATCTTTCTCGATAACAACTGTTTTATGTCGTATAAAGTCTTATATATCAAAATAGGTTTCGTTGAGCGCCAAAATTCCTTGAAAAAATTCTGCAATATCGCAAGATATTTTGTATTTCTGTTTTTTAATGTAATATTGCTATATTTGATAAAAGAATGTTTCATACCTATTTCAAAATAACCACTTATTGTATGCTTTTTTATTCGAATAATTTCACTTTGATAATATTTTTTGTCTTATTATTTTAATGATTTTAGTAGGGATTCTTTTGTCTATTAAAATATAGATAAGTTTTCCTCGATATTTTTGTAAAATGAGATATGAGTTCAGTGGCAAATAAACTTTTAAACCACTGACATACAAAGAAATTAGTAAAGCAGTTTATGAAAGTTCTATGTTTTGAAATTATATACAACAATTATCTTCATTATTAACTGTGGTCGTCATAGTCTTTCAGTCAGGATTCACAGGAAATGTCCATGTGTTAAGTGACGAGTTGTAGTATCAGTAGTGAATTGTTATCCTCAGTTTCTTATCTTCAGTTGCTATGAACCAACTGTAGATATCAATGGTTAACCAAAGCCCTTCATATCAGTCGGGGCTTATTACGGCAGTTTTAACACAAGCCATGTGTGGATAGTATTACTTTGGGTGTATTATCTTTTACTATCATGCTTTTGTGATGTGTCCTTCACCTCATTTCATTTGGCATTGAAAATTCATTGAAAGTTCTCTCCAAGGCTCTCAAGTATTTATAATTTTTCTGAGAATATATTTGATCCATCTTTTCACCTTTGATTCGTGCACCAACCTCGTCAAGTTCGTATTGATCCCTTTGTCCGATGAAGTATTTATATAAGCCATTGAAATACCACTGGAAGCAACGATTTAAATTATCCATCATTTCAAATTTACATATAAATTTAAATCATCCACCATTCCAAATTTACATATAACTACAGTTTACTCTTAGTATCTTTGAATTAAGCAGAGTTTGTATTTGTGTTGTGGGAACCAATATTCTTCTGCTGAGCTTAGTGGTGTTGTTATATTAATGAATTCTAAATTATTTCATTATAATCACTCTCTATATTCCTTTCTTGGTTTCTTACATTGATTGTGCTTACAGATACTGCTGTGCGAAGTTAGGATCACGTTGTAATCATATGTTCTACTTTACGTTACTGAACCCCAGTTATGTATTCCTGAACCTCTTACCCAAATTACCTTTACATTCCTTTCAGTCACCTTCGTTGATTCCTGTTCCGCGTGCAGGCAGCAAACAATATTCTTTTCTAATCTAGGCACAAGGCTCGAAATTTTTTGTGGAAGGAGGCCAGTCGATTAGATCGATCTCAGTCGACTTTGCCTTTCATCCTTTCGGGGTCGATAAATTAAGTACCAGCTGCGTACTGGGTTCGATCTAATCGACTGGCCCTCTCTCCAAACATTTGGGCCTTGTGCCATGAGTAGAAAAGTATATTCATTCAAATTAGAATATTGATACGTTCTCCAACTAAAACCCAAATACCACTAGAAATTGAAAATCTCTCCCATGCATCAGTTTTGGTACAGGGTCACTACGTATGCAGGTACCTGAATAAATACGTATCTTCAGCTATAATTATTGACGTGTATATATAGAGAGACTTTAAGTAACTTCTTTCTGTCGAGTTCGATCGTTTCAGTTTTGTTTACCTTCAAAGATACTCCAGCTGAATAAGAAATATTTTGACTTTTGTAAATATATATGTACGCGTGTGTGTGTGTGTTTGTCTGTGTGTGTGTATGTGTGCGTGTGTTTGTGCGCGCGTCAGTATTTATAAATTTTCCAAATAAAAACACAATAGAAGCAAAATTGTTATATTGCCTCTTCGTTTCAGTTACATGAAAAATTGTGGAAAAACAATTGCAAATAAAAATATCATAAATTGATAAGGAAGTTAAATGATTAAAAAAAGCAAAAATATACAAACTTAAAAAAAAAAATAAACTGAAAATTTAATATTATGAAAGAAAATGTCGACTAGATAGTTAACGAGATTTAAATAATTAAATTGAATGCATAAATATTTATGCTGGTGTTATTTCTAGAAACACATGCTTGCACAAGTCTCAGAAAGTAGCAAGTTAGTGTTCGCATATTGAAATTGGAGCCTTCCTGTTTCTAATCTGTTTCAGACATCAAATGGTGATATTTTATATTTCAATACGCCGGAAAAGTTTTGTATATATTTACCCAGTTTTAAAATCCATAGCGTTTTCGTTTGGTTTATTACACGGTGGAATAGTTTCTGTCATTCAAAGACGGTAGTTTGTAGCTTTATAGGTGTCAGTAACTGAAGGTGGTAGTTCGGCACAAACCTTAGAGAAGTGGGAAAATGTTTCACGATACGATTATTTTTTTTCCGGCTCTTTACGTTATTTGTTCAAATTCCACCGAGGGCAAATGTGTCATTCATCCCTCTCCGATCAATAAAGCATTGTAGAGGCCAAGTAGAACTTAATGTAATCAAGTAACAACCTTCCTCGAAACTGCTGTCTTCCTTCTTAATTAGAAATAAAACTATACGTGACTTATCAGATTCTGACGTTCGAATTCAGGATATTTTCCTTTTGAAGACTTCTGACATTTGGGAATTTTTTTGTAAAGATATTCTACATTCAAAAATTTTGAAGGACATTTCTCACGGCTACTAATGTGTCTCTAGACTTTTCAGAAAAGTATAAAGGGAAGTAAAAAACAAAAAAAAAAAAAAGACAACACTTTGTTTAAATGTATGAAAATGTCAACGGAACAGCTGAATAATCATTCTGCGGTTATTAGTAAAAGTACGTGTTTTCCAACGTCTCAGGGACCTTAAAACCGACTGTTCTGATAATGAATTCATATTTGTGAGAGCTTTTATTTCTCAATAGATGATATTTTGCATAACAATGTCCCGGATATATGTCGTATGTATTTATTCAATTGCAACATACCTATGCTGTGTACTGAGGCATTTACATGACAGCGTACTGTTTTCTCTTATCCCAAATATATTCAATTACCACTCTATCAGAATATGTATATCTATCTATCTATCTATCTATCTATA
>NC_069002.1:2100086-2110526 GCF_001194135.2 Octopus bimaculoides | reverse complement strand
TATATATATATATATATATATATATATATATATATATGTATGTATGTATGTATGCATACATACATAAGTATATATGTATATATGTATATGTATGTATACCGATAATGCTGATAAAAAATGTCTTAGATATGAAAAACACTATCATGTCAAGTAATATAGATGAATAGATAATTATTTGATATATACATACATATATATATATATATATATATATTCTGATGGAGTGGTAATTGAATATATTTGGCATATATATATATATATACTGACGTGAGAGTGTATATGTTTGTCTATATACGTGTGTCGATGTTTTTTTTTTCATTCTAATATTATTCAGTCTGCTCCCCTTCCTTCTCTATATCATGTTTATCATTTCCCAATATTTACATTTTATCTTATCTATAGTTTTATTTTCATGTTTTGATTTTCTAAATTATTCAAACCATTATATAAATTTAAATATGATTTTTTATACCATTATTGAAAATCATCATATATTTATGCATACAATTTAATTATTAAAATCTCTTTAACTATCTAGTCGACATTTTCTTTCATAATTTCTAAATTTTATCAGTTTATTTCATTTCAAATCTATATAGTTTTGCCTTCTTTTGTTCTTTAGTTTTCTTATCAATTCATGTCACTTTTTTTTCATTTGCAATTGTTGTTGTTTATTCCAATTATTCAAAATTCTTATCGTTTTATATAACAATATTTCGTTATAATCAATAAGATTAAAGATTACAAAATATACAGCGGCTATAGTAGAGCTCCAAATTAATTGTCATGCAGGATTTAACTTCGATTTCTTATGATTATGAACTGGGCGCTAGACTCAATATTGTCGGACTGAGCATTCACTTATTCACAGTTGGATAAAATAAATGCCAAGATAGAGAAAATACAAATAGCTTGTCTCTAGAGATAGATCCATTTTGAGCCAAGGGGAGAATCTTGGCTCAAGGAATAGTTTCAGAAATAACAGCCAAATATTCCACCATAGATTACATTCAATTTGGACTCGATAAAACAATAACGATCGAGGGAGCTGGGTTAACAGAACTGTCGTAGGGTTTGTTCTGGATATGTGGGTTCATATATCAACAGCTGTGACGGCAGCAGCATCAAAATTCTACCGCCCGGAACCGGTGACATATTTCTTTTATACAGGTCTCTGGTGGATAATGATTCACACAATATACCTTCGACGGTGCATTTAATTGTGTCATTTCATATTTACACATTTTAAAAAATGGGCTGCTTTCGACGTTAGCAATTATCTATCTCAATAAAAGAGATTCGCTTCGTAAATATAATATCATGCATTTTATCCTACTTTCAAGACGTTTAGTTGATGGAAACTATCTTAACACACACCTGTAGAATTAAATAAAGGTATCTAACACTAATCCTCGTGTATCGCATTCAATGACCGAGTGTAATGTTCCTTCCATACTTTGTTCTGCCGACAAATAAAGTAACACACTATGTCAATGGATTGTGTGAATTGTAAAAACTTCAAAAACGATGTCTTGCGATATCTGCCCTGGTTTTCTCTTATTTTATGTGGTACGTCTGCGACTACACTGACGCCAAGGTGTAGCGGTTTTTATCTCCCTTGGATCATCACGTCGATGCCACGGAGAGGAGAAACGTACATGCGTGAGCAACTGTCAATCTTCTTAAAAAGACAATTAGCGATGATCGGGTCTTTGACAATAAATTTCCAGGTGCATATAAAAACTCGTAAAAACCAGAGGGCAACGGCACTGTATATAATATAAACTGGAAAGTTATAAATCACGCATTTAACAAAGAGGAGTTTGAGAACAGAAAAAAAAAATACAAATGACGTTTGCATCCAAAACTTCGTCTTTAATAACATCTGACATTGTAAATTAACAATTTAGAATAGCGGACTAAACTGTTCATAATAACCTAATAATAACCCAATAAACAATTATGATCTACTATGCACAGAGTCACGTTATGTCAGGAGGGTGGGTGCTGGGAATACATTTAAATTATGTATTAAATTACTGTTGACAGTGGAGAAGCTAAGAACAATTATTGATCTATGGTTGCAGACAACTAATAAGTAGTTATTGTTTTCAAAGCTAAGTTGAAAACGCCTCTGTCAAAGGCCATGATAGATACTGGAACATCTCTATTCCGGTAGCTGTCAAAATGGTTTTATTCATTGTTGAAATATTCAGTTAGTTTTTCACACAACAAAATAATTCTTTTGCTCAAAATTATTTATATACGTAAAAAATACAAGGTGTTGAAAACAAAGAGTAACCACCTTTTTATTACAATTTTATTCTGCTGGACTACCATCGCCATTCCATATTTAAAAACTAGGTTTTTAGAAATTTCTTTCAAAATTCCCATTTCGTGTTATACGCATTAACTTGTATGAGATGTGAAACGTTAAACCAAGAGGCGTCGCTCTTTCTTGCAATCCATACCAATCCATACCAATACATACATCTAAATCAAAAATGTTTCACAAGCCCTTGAAATACGATTGTGGATCCCTAATTTATTATTTTGTTACGTGGACCCCAAAAATCATATATGGACCCCGGTTGAGAACCACTGATCTGTCTGTCTGTCTGTCTGTCTGTTTGTCTAACTGTAACTCTCTCTCTCTCTCTCTCTCTCTCTCTCTCTCTCTCTCATCTGCCCTGGCTAACAAAAAAAAATCCATTTCAGTATTTCGCAACTAATTTCAAAATTAATACCGTTAAATTCTTCATGAGTCTGATTAAATTTGAAAGAATATGAACAGTTATATAAAAAGAAATGAGGAATAAAGATTTAAGACTGGCGACAAGGAAAATTCCTCTATAATTCACTTTTTACAAGAACGAAATTTAATTATCCATCTTTTAATTTACTTGAAACTAATTAAACAAAATGAGTCATTGTTGCACTTGGTGCGGCATCTTATTTTCTCTAAACATAGATACATACACACACATACATACAAACATATATACATACATACATACATACATACATACATACATACGTACATGCATGCATTTCATACATACATACATACAAACAAACAAACAAACAAACAAACAGGCACACCGGCTTATACTTATATAAATTACATACATATATACATACACATATGAGTATGTGTCTATGTATATGTATATATATTTGTGTGTGTGTGCGTGTGTGTGTATCAGGGAGAGAGAGATAGACAAATAGATAGATGGATAGATTGATAGATGGATAGATCGGTATGTAGATGGATACATAGATATTTAGTTAATCTGTGTTCGTGTCTGCATGTAAGTTTGTGAACTGTATGTGTATGTGTCGCAGCCACTTGGCTGAAACCCATAAATAAAAATAAATAAAATATATGTATGTATGTATGTATGTATGTATGTATGTATGTATGTATGTATTGCGTGCGTGCGTGCGCGTGTTTCTATGTCTCTGTGGCTGCGTGTTAACCTTATATTGCGATCGTAGAAAAAAAGCGTATATTTGTATGTATGCATCTATCTACCAATATATGTATGCAATATATGTTATATTGCTATATAAGTGTCACACACATTCGGACATACATACACACACACACACACACACACACACACATGCACGCACACGCACATTTATATACAAAGGACACATCCATATATGTGTGTGTCTGTTTGTGAGTATGTATAAACTTTGCCATAAAAATCTTTGAAGCAATACAATACTGTGAAAATGTGATTAAACTTTATGTTTATATATATAATTGAATGAAGAATTAATTATTTATTTTATTTTCATTAATTAATTAATTAATTCTTTAATTCTGCTACGTCAATGAATTTAGTTTGGCTTAAAAGTAAGACTACTTTTCCGTTTGGATACTGACTGAGACTAGATTTCGATAGCTGACCCATTTTCTCTGGTGTGAATATTTGAATATTTCTGCATTGTATCAATGACCAACAAGCCGAATAAAGTTGTGTTTGCTTGACGAAGGACTCGGTGCATCTTTACTAAATCAGTTACGAACTCTTCTGAAAAATTCTGACCAATCCATGCAACATCAATAAAGTATTTTTTGACGGATGATCTCTAGGTCGATGCTTAACCTCCTGGGATTATCACAGATATGTCTTCCAAAATACGACTTACTATGTTTACGGAAGAAACTTCACTCTACACACTGTACATTGTAATTCCTGAAACAACATAAATATTTGTCTATTTGCATCTTTTTGCGTCCCCTCTCTCTCTCTCTCTCTCTCTCTCTCTCTCTCTCTCTCTCTCTCTCTCTTTGTTTCTCTCTGTCTCTCACTCATTCTCTATCTATATCTTTCTCTTTTTCCTTTCTCCCTCTGTTTCTCCTTCTCTGTTTGTCATACTCTTTTATATTGTACTTGGTTGAGTTCCAGAATTAATATTCAACATACGTCCCAATGAACTTCCAAGAAAAATTTTTAAGTTATATAAAAATGGATGTATTAATAAATAATTGATAGCGACAGAAGCAACCTCATTACGAAATAGTAATATTTATCTCCACATAAAATTGGATTTTTAGTTAGAACAGACTATACAGCGTTATTTACCATGAGAGAACCTCTCATATGGACTTGTCGTGCATCTAAATATTCTTCTTTGTATCACTAGCGGTTAATTGCCGGAATGTTCCTGGCATTACGTGTATCTAAAGCTAGGAACTTTTCAGCACCCCTACTATATTCGAGGGCCATCAGTAGTGATCTCATGGTTCTATCTCCTTCATCTCTCCTTAGATAAAGTCTATCGATATCACTGTTTCCATGGATGTTTCTAATTGATGTTCGTGTCATGAGGGGTTTTATGTTAATGAAGTGAATTTCTTCTCGACAGCAGTCAATTATCTCAAATATATGCATGTATGTATGTATGTATGTATGTATGTATGTATGTATGTATGTATCTGTGTGTATATATGGGTGTATGTCTGTGTGTAAGTCTGTATGTGTATATATGTATGCAAGCTTATATGTTAACATGTTTACGCGTGTCAGTTTTATCTTCGTATTTTTTTTCTTATTGGCGTCTCTCAACGGATCGAATACGTTCTTGGACATCAAATTAAATGTTTAATATCAGACACAGATACAATTCTATATCTATTTGTCGAACGCGAAATCTGAGTTGAATACAAAATCTCTGCTTTCGAAGCAGTATAAATCCACAAACACAATCACACACACACACACACACACACACACACACACACTCACATACTCACACACACACAAATACATACATACATACATACATACATATATACATACATACATACATAATAAGTGCTTTCCTGGTAAACAACTACTTCACAGAGATAGGCATGAAAACTGTCCGTCACCCTTCCAACAGCCTGGACAATGGTGTCTGTGACTTTTAATAGTTCCCAAAGCTGAAGGAGGAGATGAAGTGGACGGAGCGCTACAGCAAGTGCATTTGTTGTAGCGCTGCAGCCACTTCTACTTTGAAGTAGATTAGAGTTTTGTTGCTTGAAATTAATAAATGTCTCTCCTAGGAATGCCTCGGATCTTCTGGAATGCAACTTTGATACGTATATATAACTGTGTGTGTGTGTGTGTGTGTGTGTGTGTGTGTGTGTGTGTGCGTGCGTGTGTAGGAAATTGTGAAGTAGAGTGCCAAATCTCAAAATCTGAAATACTTCCTCTAACAACAAAACTTATTAACGCACATGCGCAGAGCACCAATAAGTGATTTTAAATATTCTTTTCTATCCTAGGCACAAAGCCCGAAATTTTTGAGGAGGAGGCCAGTCGATTAGACCGACCTCAGTACGCAACTGATACTTAATTTATCGACCCCGAAAGGATGAAAGACAAAGTCGACCTCCGCGGAATTTGAACTGAGAACGTAGACAGACGAAATACCGCTAAGCATTTCGCCCGGCGTGGTTAACAGTTCTGCCAGCTCGCCGCGGAATTTGAGTGATTTTAAATATTGTAAAAACATATACATCTTTAAATATATTTGTACGCTCCAGATACATACGATTTGCTCAAATACTTAGTTATCCCATTTCAAATTTAGAATGAGTAAAACAGGGAGCCGAATGTAAGGAGTCAGAATGTATCATAGTTATTATCGTAGAATATCAACATTATAATAAGCGCTATACAGTAATCCTTAGCCATATCGCGATTCACCTATCGTGGTTTATTATTGAAGCTTACGCCGATTCCTCCGTGGTGTTGTTTGCATTTATAATAAAAGAGATATATACAAACTATAAAAAACAATATACCGTACTGTTTCTACTTCACGGATTTTCACCGTCATATACGTTTGGGTGCGTGTCCATTTTTCAACGAGGTACTTTGTAACAACCCTCTGTTATATAAATGTGCTTACCATTCATCTATGAAGATATCCGATAATTGAATGATGAATCACTTATCTATTTTATCTTACTTAAGTCGTTAAGTCTTTAATTAATTGTATAATTCTTTCCTGTCAATCAGTATGTCTAACTTAAATATAACAATGGTTCTCTGATTCTCTATTGATTTAGCAGACGTCTTGCCGAAGGAACACACTTTGTACAGTGTGAACATAAATTATATTGTGTCAGTGATTATCTGGACGCATAGACGGGTTAAATGATCAAATATCTCAGTTACCCTCACATAAGATATTTACCACAACTATTCACTATTCACCACACAGTACAACATCAGCAATGATATTATTTAAATGATGGAGTATTTCCCTCTAAATGCTATGATATTTCAGTTGAAGTCAGCTTTATGAATATGGAGAATGAACCACAGATTGACCTGCTCTACAGGCCTGTCAATATCACTGTCTCTGTGAAATTTCCCAGTTGTTGTCAGGATTTTTGCGGGTTTTGATATCTACGGATATCTACAGACCAATCAATTATCCCAAATGTTGGGATCAGCACTGGAACTGCAAATGCATTGTGGGATATTGTTTTGTTGTAAGAAGTGAGTCTCGACTGCCATATTTTCCCAAGTTTGGTATAATATTCTCAGGTCACTCTATCTTTATTCTCAGTGCCTTCATATGATACATTTTCGTCTATGCCTAGGTACTTGTAACATTATTTGTGTGAAATAGGGGAGATAGAGAGACCGTTGGTGCATACGTTTTAGGTTTAGGGTACTGGCTTTCCTAGTTCTATAACCAAATATGAACATTTCTTTGGGCCAAATTCCATGCCTATTTCAGCTGAAAATATCGTTATTAATTCCAGTTGTTTTTGTCATCAACACATGTATGTATGTATGTATGTATGTATGTATGCATGCATGCATGTATGTATGTATGTATGTATGTATGCGTGCATGTATATACGGATTGAAATTTCTGTTTTTTTTTTAGCCATAACAGTGACAGATAGAAGTATAGACACATTACAGAACTAGAAGGTCAGATCTTAACACGAAATGTACAAAGATTCCCTGAGAAGAGATCCCCATCCGAAATTTTGAAACGCTAGGTAAAAGTACACATCATCGACTTCTATTGTCTTTTTATAACTCATATATAACAGTCGACTGAAAACTTTATCTTACGGAATCGTGCTTGAATAATATAAGCTATGGTTATTTTCATTTTAAACCTAAACTATTTGTTTACCAATATACCTACCTAAATAGACATGAATATATACACCACATTCTCTCTCTCTTTCCTCTCTCTCTCTCTCTCTCTCTCTTTAACTATAAATATATATGTGTGTGAGTGTTTGTGAGTGTTTGTGTGTCTAAATATATATACATATATATATATATATATATATATATATATATATATATATGTGTGTGTGTGTGTGTGTGTGTGTGTGTGTGCATGTGATGTGTGTGCATTTGTTTGTAACTTTGTGAGTGCTTGTGTACAAGTCACAAAAGATAACACTATCATACCCCGTTGTTTCCGTTCAAAAGTTTTCACTCCACTGTGCATATGCCCAATCTACAAAAAAAAACAAAAAAACTAAGAGGCATAAAACAAAAATATAAACTTGCTAAATAGTGTCAGCTGTGTAAATTACTTAAAAGTCATTTCTTTCCAATGTGTTAATATATATATATATATATATATATATTAACCGAGAAACCTATCGAACGGAAATGTGGTCGGATAATATTAGCCATGTTTACTGTCCGAGTAAATAATGATATATCAGAATCTACATACTTCTGACACAAGATTACATTGAGGGCTTTATGTTATTGCACCACAAAATAAATACACGCCATATACAGCAATAAATCTATAGCATAAAACAAACACTGACCGCAAAAAATAAACACCAGAAATACAAACCAGATTGACATACAGCAAGCTATAGATCAATAGAAAAACCAAATTCAACACAGAAAAGATATTAGAAAAAAAAAACTTCAATAAAACACAAGTACATGTAATGAACTAAAAGCAAAAAGAATAAAAATATTATAGATTAGTGAAAACGTTGTCAAAAATCCTATTAAACTGAATGGAAAATGTATTACACGCAATCATATGTAGTACAAAACAGTAAAATTGTGTGTTATTTTTATTATTTTCTTAAATTTCTAGCTTGAACAAACCAGCATTAGAACTGTGAACATAGGATATACACAGCAGTGTGGTTTATAAGTTTGACTATTTGATTTCAGCGTTGAGAGTGTATACATAACAAGAATATAAATGCTTGAATGGGCATTAGAGAATGAGGCTATATTGTCGAATCATTATGCATTTATAACAAGAAACAATTACAAAGTAGGACATCACATGACGTAAAACAAAAGCGGATAGGAAAAAAAACGAAGACCTGATCACAACATTCTCATACATTATACTGTATTTGTCTAGAGATCTAGCAGAAATCTAGATTAGTAAATATAGACTGCCGAAACAATGCGATCAACACGTGTTTATCGTGAAAATGTTAATATGTATTTGAATTTATGTGTACAGTTGTGTGTGTATGTGTGAGTGTGAGAGAGAGAAAGAGAGGGAGAGAGAGAGCCTGTGTATAGTTTTATCAGCTTCGAGATCTACCTTTCCAAACAAAAGCATTATTTTACATCATTTCAAAGTTAATAAATTCTTATGACGTCAACAACATAAATTCCCACTTGTAAGAATAAAGTTTCTAGAATGGAGAGAGATTTTCGAGTGCTTTCTTTGGTACAGTGGTATAAAATCATTGTGTTTACATAAGATGTGGATTTCACGTCCCACGGGCAGCCAACGAATGTTTCATTCCAAAAGTCTTTTCAACCCACTTTAACATAAGTGGGTTATGTGAAATACGTTCACATAACCCACTTATATCGTAAAACAATTCGAAATCACTAGGTATTATCTACTTATAATAAATCCATATCAACCATACTTCGGTCGACTATCATAAATAAAAATGAACGTGCCCTTGGCCTACTGTTGATGTAAGAGGTTATTAAGGATTTCTAAATAGGGGATATAATTGCTGTTGTCTGTAATTAAGGATATGAAATTCGAAATCTGTAATTTCAAATGTATAATTAGCATACCGTCATGCATTTGCATATTTTTTAATTGCTCGGTATACGTTAAGAAACTATGTAATAAGGGAACCGGTAATTAGAAATATAAAATTAAGGGTATATAATTAGGAAAATATCATTAGGTCCATCAACTGCAAGATTTACGTAGGAACATATATCGAGTAAAAATAGTTAATAGGATTACATGTATGTGTGATTAGCGCGTTTCGAATTAGAAATATCTAATTAAGATTAATAAATTAAGAATATGCAAATTTAGGGATGTGCATAATAACGAAACATTTGAAGCATTCCCCCTTCTCTCTCCCTCATGCACATATGCACACACAAACACACACACACTCACACACAGAATCACACGCACACACACTCACACACACAAACATATATACACATAAACATACATACACACAAACACACACACACTCACACACACATGCCTACACAAACACTCACAAACACACACACACATACATACATAAACACACACAAACACACACACTCTCACACACACACATATATATTCTGTGTACGCAATGGAAATAGGATTAAATTAGACTCGTATTTTGTGTCATAATAAATGTGAAACAGCGTTAGAAAGCATAACGCTGTAGAAATATTTGAGATAAAATATCATTAAGTTAACAAGATCGCAATACACAAGCTGTTCATAAGTTACCTTTGAATCTGAAAAATTCGGAAAAGAATGAGAAATAAGTGGAACTCAGCAGAGTTTTTGGAAATATAGGCAAAGAGATTTCTATTAGAAATATCAGAACAATTTCATGTGGGCTCCTTTTGTTGCATGCAACCCTGTCTAGACAATCTGAACTTTGATATATATGCATATATATATATATATATATATATATGTGTG
>NC_069002.1:2097441-2100030 GCF_001194135.2 Octopus bimaculoides | reverse complement strand
TGTGTGTGTGTGTGTGTGTGTGTGTGTGTGTGTCTCTGTGTGTGTGTGTGTGTGTGTGTGTGTGTGTGTGTGCGTGTGTGTGTGTGTGTGTGCCTGTATGTATGTATATATTTGTATAGTTTAGGCAGACAAGAATGGATTATATGAGAGTTTTTAAAGATCATACACGTCTTATGTATAACCGTTTTAGATGTTTGCTGTTTTGTCGTCTGTTTATTTTACAAAGGTGCTCCGAGCAGATATGATGCATTCCCACGTCTGAGAAGCTTAGCGTATAATTTTATTGGTGCCTGTGACTCTTAAGTTTATAAGTATATTTTCTATGTAACTTTTTCATCTATTGGCAGTAGAAAAGCAATTTTTATGGAAATGATCTTTCATTTTCTTAAAAACAATACCATTTTTCCCTATCAACACCATTGAATTTTAAATTTCCATGATCTAGAATCGTCAATAAAAGTCGCCAATATCACCAGAACTCACATCAATCTGAGATTCCTTATACATCACAGAATTCATTTTCTTTTTAAAATGATGTTTACTGTTAGAACAAGAATGAAACGGTCGGCTAAAATCTTTTCGTGGATAAATTTGATTGATCACTATATCTGAAATGTCATGGTTGTTCCTCTCCAACAAAGTGGATTGTTCTTTTATTAGGATAAGTGCATGCATGTACAGGGATGATGGGCTCATGATTTTGAACAGTGCGAGTGGCAAGTAGCTAACAAGCTGAGGAAATTAATAATTACCACATTTTCCAACACAACTAGTGTTGCCGTCAAAAAGGATTTTTGCATCAGTAATTTCCTGCATGCCACGCTTGAGTTTAACTCCCAGTCGCATGCTGGAAGCCAAAGGAAAACAAATAGCTCCACTTTGTACATTGACACACAATACAAATACCTAGCGAGCGTAACGACACAGGTTTCGGTTGATATTAACATACATTAATTGCATTAACTTCTTGCGAACCCGCATAGAGTAGAGTATTATAACGACGCAGCATCATGAAACCAATGCTAAAATAGAGTAACTTCAGAATTCTGTCTGTTTACTAGTAATGATAACGAGGAGGATGGCGATGATGATTTTATAATAATGGTGTGAATAAAATTGTAGTTTTGTTTTCAATGACGGTGTTCTTCATAAAGGTATTAGAAGTGGTTGTGTTGTCGTTAGTGCTGTTAATGTCGATGTGGTGGTTATTTTTGGGAGGTGACTTTAGTATTGTTCATGATAGTTGCAGTAGTTGTGGTGATGGTGTTGATAGTGATGATCATGGTGCTGATGCTGTTAAAGCTGGAGGGGATCATCTTGGTTGTCATTTCTTGTTGTGTCGGGTCATAAATATGACTATGTTGGAAACGCAGCGGCTAATGAGGATGACACTATTGATGATGACGACGGTAGAAACGATGATGAAGAGGTACGATGACGTATACATTCATACATTTCGAGACTGTGATATAAACAGTAATTAAAAGTTAGGGGACAGTTCAAAGCTGAGGAAAATACACAGAAGAGAACGATGGAGAGGTGTGTGAAAAATTAGAAGTAAAAGAATAATTGGTAACCTCTAATTGAAAATATTGAATGAGAATGAGAAAGGGAGAAGAATGAATACCACACAGCAGTAAAGCAATTCTTTCAATCAAAATGTATTATAGATGTCAGCTTAAATGTCTTTTACGAATTGAAAACAAATACTGTGGTATTTCTATCATGCTAGTTTCTTATGTGTGTTTATCAACCTAGATGAGCGTATAGGAATAAACGTGTGCCTGTTGTGAGTTTATCTCTGTGTATCTGTTCATGTGTCTCTATTAGTGTTTATAAATGTATGCATAAACAAATATATGCGTATTTATATATATATATATATATATATATATATATATATATATGTATATATATATATATAGGCACAGGCGTAGTTGTGTGGTAAGAAGCTTTCCTCTCCAACCACATGGTCTGTGTTCAGTCCCACTGCGTGGCATCTTGTGAGTGTTTTTGGTAGACGGAAGCTGAAAAACGACCGTCGTATATATATACAGAAACAGCAGAATGCATTATCTATATCCGGCCAAGGGCAATGAAGTGACAGAATCGTTGCCGATAAAATAAGTACCAGTTGAGCCCTGGGGCCGACTAACCCACTCCCCTAAATTTTCAGGCCTTCTGTCTCTTGCGGAGAAGGTGATATTGGAGGTGATGTCGGAGTGTTCATACTGACTGTGGTGATTTCTTTGATGAAACGATGGTGGTAGTTGTGGTGGTCGTGATGGTGAAAGTGTTGCTAATGTTTGGTAGTGGTGTTGATGACGGTTTTCATAGCAAAGGTGGCAGTGGTGGTGACGGTGTCTCTGATGGCGGTGTTGGTGGTGGTGGTAGTGGTGGCTGCGCATATAACTTATGAATAATGTGAGAATCGAAAACGAAGTCTATTTTATATCGAAATAAGTTCAAACTGTAATATATAACCACTGCATTAAAACCACTTGAATATTGTTTCACACGCAAAAAGGATAAACATATATATATATATATATATATATACGCATATATATACATATATATACATATATA
>NC_069002.1:2091668-2096569 GCF_001194135.2 Octopus bimaculoides | reverse complement strand
CTTCTTCCTCCTCCTCCTTATCATACTACTACTACTACTACTACTACTACTACTACTACTACTACTACTACTGCTACTGGTACTGCTGCTGCTGCTGCTGCTGCTGCTGCTACAACGTTCTCTATTTGTCATCATCATTATTGCTGTTATCGATGACGATGCTGATGTTGTAGTTCTTTTCCATATGATTTGCCTTATTTCCATTTGTTATTATCATTATCCCCACCACCACTACCACCACCATTCACTACTACCATTATTCACCACCACCATCACCATTCACTACTACCACCACCATCATCCACATCATCATCATCGTCATCATCTTCGCCGTCGTCGCCTTTGCCTTCATTATCCATCATCATCATTTTCCTCATTTCTGTTCTTTCTTCCCCATTTTGCTTCCATATCTCCCTCTTCCTCTTGACCGAATGTTCTACAATATTTTTTCATTGTTGTTGTATACTAAATGTTATCACAGTTATTATCAAACAAATGAAGCAATGTATATATTTTAAAAGAAATGTCTCGTGTTACATTTATTTCATTTTTTTTTTACACTTTTTTTTTGTTATTTCTTTAAACGAAACAAGAGAAAAATTTTAACTGGAAATAGAATTATGAAGCAAACACAAGACGGTAGAGACTTAACGTTTTACGTGTATTGATTCTGTTTGTTTTTATTCAGTTGTTGTCTGTCGATGATGATGACGTTGAAGTGAACTACGTTGATTATAAGGAAGAGGACGACGACGATGATGTTGAAGATGATGATGATGATGATGATGGTGATGATGATGATGATGATGACCATCTCTAGGACAAAAACGACGACCAACAGCAGCACGACGATGGCGATCTCGATTATGTGAATGGCAATGATTGTGACGTAGTTGTGTGGTTTACGTTCACATCGATCCTTCTTCTCTAACCGATGCGGCATGAGATGAAGAATTACAACTTGCATAACCAGATCGAAGTAAAACAAGCACTGTATGAAAACTGAAGCGGTGAAGGTATGTACAATATAAAGAACTGCAACGAATGCATATATATATATATATATATATATATATATATATATATATACTAACGAGAGTTTAACACACCCATGATGCAAATAATTATACGCGCATATGCGTATATATACATATGCGCAGCAACCCAGACATACAGGCTTCCGCTCTCAAATATATTTATAGGCGTATGTATGTATATATCTAATGTGAATTCATTTTCAAATATTCTCACATATATCCGTACAAAGTATATATGCAGATGTGTGTTTGTGTGCATATCTGTTTGCGTATACACACATATAAACAAAGAGCTACTTAGATAGGTTGATAAATGGGCAGATAGATAAATAGATTACATTGTTTGAATAACTGTAATATATGCATATATATGTATATACATACATATATATATATGTGTGTTTGTATGGTGTGAGGAGGTCTTAAAAATAAATAAGGCTAAAATAGTAATGAAAATGGAAAACATATATGACTTGATGAAAAGAGAAGTATACAGAGCTGGTGTGAAAGAGGGAATAATAACGAGATTGGAATTGTGTATGGGAGGAGGGAGAATGTAGGAGTAGCAGACAGCGAGATTTTGGTTTAGAAATATTCCATCTTATGATTGAACAGACGTCAGTCTGTCTCCCAAGTTTATGGATTGTTTTCTCTCTTATGTATTGCTTTTAAGAAATTAATTTTTTATATGTGTATGTATTTATATCACTGTGTACGTTATGTTTACGTGTATAAGTCTGTGTATGTGCCTGTGAAAATGTGTGTGTGAGTACATACATGCATTTATAAATATAAATATATTAAAAATGTATTACTAGAAATATCTTCTACTTATGTTTTAACTTGACACACCCCTACTGTATATATATACGTCATATTATGTATATATAACGTCTTCAGTTCGCACACTCCTACTTACGTATATATATATATATATATATATATATATATATATATATATATCTCATATATATCATATATATTTATTTATACATATACTTGTATGTATGTATTCATACATAGATATACCTATACCTATTTATACAGATATTTGTATTGATGTGTGCACACATACAAGTGTGGGTGTCTGGTGGGGGTGTATTACTTTAATTATCAGCAATTTCAAAGTTGTTCGATGATTTGTACGTATTTATTTATCTATACTTTTTAATATTCATTTATTTTAAATTCAGGTATTTTTGTCAAGATTCCATAAGAAGCTCTTCTAAGTTTTCAATGATTTCGCAGAATTCTGGGATTTTCTAGATTAAAATTGCCACTCAATATACTTTAAAGAACGGTGTGAGATGCGTAGCTTTACCAAGGGACGCCTTCTGTGTAAAAACATAAGTTTATTGAATCTCTCATAATATTGATTTCAAATTTTGGAACAAAGGCAGAGGGTAAGGGTTACATCGACCCCAGTAATCCTATGACACTCTGTTTATCAAGCCCGAAACGGTGAAATGTAAAGACGGACGAAATGCAGCTAAGCATTTTTGCCTGGCGTGCTAACGGTTATTCCAGCTCGCTGCCTCATATCAATCGGCCATAATATTCTTAATGTAACTAGATAAGTGAGTTTAAAGTGATATAAACTATACACCTACGGAGGAAGGAAATATTCAGAGACGGGATGAATTTTGTTTCAAATACGATAAAAAAAAAAGATAAGGGCCTAACGTAAACATAATTTTAATTCAAGTAATTTATCATTGAGTCCTAATATTTTACAAAGCAATGTAAAACCTCTACACGATCACGTGATTTTTTAGGAAGAGAATGTTGAAAGGAAAACAAATAGAAATTTCAGATATAGTATTAATTACTGAATAAATATTCGGTTTTATATTTTGAATTACCAACGTAGCCAAATTCTAGCCTGCAAATATTAAAATTGTAATTTTGTATACACGCATGCATTCATTTATGCATGCCCAGACGCACACGTGCGTACATAACCCACTCTGAAATATTAACTGGATTTGAACTTAGAGTTCAGGAGATCAAAACAAATACTGCGAATCATTCTTACCAATGTTCAAAAACCTTCGCCAATTCAAGGCGCTGAATTAATGTGACGTTGTGTTGCGACCTTCATTCATTATCCAAGGGCATTACTCGCAGAAGTGTTATAAAAATACATTTCTAGTTCAGGTTTGTCAGAAGTTTACCTCTTATATTGCTTACGCTCGCTGTCGCCATTAAATGTTAAAATATTGTCTTTTTTTTTACTAACAGTATCTACTCACAGATCTGTCCAGTGAAGGGAAAACATAACATAATAAAATATAAGAGGAAAACACATATATTATGAGAGGTTTTTTACTTTAATATTGATTTTAGTTGTATTCTAGTGTTATTGTTTGTATTTTCGCGTTGTTTTCTTTTGTTCAGTTTTCTCTTTCAATTCCAATTTTGTCTTGTTTTGTTTTTAATGTACGCTAGAAATATTTATTACTTTGAAAGTGATAAAAGCTATATTATAAAATACTATATCATATGTTTTTATGTATCGATCTCTTTAAAGATAAATACAAGCCAAGATCTTTTCTGCGACCTCCTTTTTTTCGATTCTCTCTTATAAGTATTACTTCAGTTGTCTTACTTCGATAACGCTTAAAAGGTCGCAATGTCTCATGGTCTTATATCTAGTCGTAGCTTAAAAAAAAAAAAACAGAAAATTTGAAAAATCGGCCTTCTGCCTTCTCAAAGGAGAAATAGGGGAAATAGCGTAAAATACATTTTATCACGTTACATGACTTTTGATATAGAATGATATACGAGAGTTTTGGATGACTAACACCAAGAAATCGCATCATATGTGCAGGCACGCATTGCGATTTCTTAACCATGTGATCTCTTGTTATAGATAGATAGATAGATAGATAGATAGATAGATAGATAGATAGATAGATAGATAGATAGATAGATGCGTTTACGTCTGTTTTTGTGTCTGCCTTTGCCGCGCCACTTCTTGACAACTGGTGTTGGTGTGTTTACGTAACTTAGTGGTTCGGAAAAAGAGACTGAGACAATTAGTACCGGGCTTAAAAAGGAAAGTACAGGAGTCGATTCGTTCGACTAAGTCTCTGAAACGAGTAAAAATTTTAGAAATATATAACTATCACACTCATAAACGTAACGAACTAGTGATTGACCTATCGTTAAAAAACCACTGTTGTGCAACTGGTACTTCTTTTGTCGACCCCGAAAGGACGAAAGGTAAATATCACTGCTCTGAAAAAAAGCCTTACTAACATAATGGGATCGTTTAATTGAAGACGTTATGCAGCGTTCATGTGACTATATGCCGGACCATCTTTAGGCGGTTTTGAAGGCTAAGGGCAGACATATTGAATGAAACACATGTTACATTCATTCACACATACACACACACAAATACACACAAACACATATATACAAACATTTACATACACACATATACAAACACATACACATATATACAAACATTTACATACACACATATACAAACACATACACATACACACATATAAAAATATGCATGCACACACAAACATATGTTACATGACCAGGACTCGTGTGTTTTTATGCTCTTTACTAACATTTTTGACTAAAAATCAACGGGGATTTCTTTACGCCGCACCCTGTAGAGATGGTTGCAAACAAATGCTTCGAGGCATCAAAATAAATTTACTTGTGAAGCATTTAGTTACGGAATATTTCATTCACAACTTGAATCCGACCAACGTTATTTTTAATTTTCATTCTTCAGAAGCGTAAAATAAAGTACCATTCAAGTATTGGTGTCGATGTAATCGGCGATTCCTTACCCGTCGAAATTTCAGTTTCGTTCCCATATGTATATATATATATATATAT
>NC_069002.1:2082452-2084952 GCF_001194135.2 Octopus bimaculoides | reverse complement strand
ATTCACTTACAATAATCGTCAACTCTGGAAACACAGAACCATACAAAACCTTATAAAATTAAATCAATTAACCAATAATGTAGCACGTTTTTTTTTACAACTTCGTAACACTGCTAACAGACATGTCACATTTGTACATTATTAACATCCAAAATATTAATTTTGATAAGCAACATATTTTCCTCGCTTATCAGTATTATCTCATTTACTATACACAAATCTATATTGTTCTTTCCTCCATATTAACGCTATCGTTTTATAAATTTTATCATTATATAGAACCCCATTACTTTATCTCTTACTATTATGGTTAGCAATTACCATCGTACATTATATCATTCATCTCGCTATATTGATCTCATATCATTTCCACATTTGCTTTTTAATTATCTCTCATATGTTTTTCTTGCTTTTTTTTATTTATGTTGATGAACAGATATAGTGCAAAATATATTGTTTTCTAATCGTAGCATAAAATAAGTTAAATACACATTATATATATATATATATATATCTTATTGATTCTCACGGTTTATTTTCCTTGTGCGTTAACATCTATGCAAAAATTAATAATTTGCTACTATTAGACGTACAGAAATTTTGACATTAATTCAATAAATTAGCCGTCCTCTTGTACATATGTACTAGAAACTAAAAGTAATAGCAATTATCATTTCCGCTTAGATGCGAGTCTACGACGCTCATTACCAAGTAGTGTTTCATAGAATTATTAAAATAGATACATATGGGGAAATCAGCCACAGTCCTGTCTAAATTTTACCGTTTGTTACTCACAGAATGGCAATCCTTACTTAATAATAGTCACTGCACTTCGTTACTTCGCCATATTTTCTGAACGCAGTAACCTTTTAGAAGTTGAGTTTCACAATGAAATATATGAAGCAACTGGAGTTAGAAAAGATTTCAAATTTACTCCATTAAAATGCATGGTTAAAGATAGCTAATAGTTTTAAAGTTCATCATTTGTTATATACGCGTAAGCACATTTTATATATATGTGTGTTTGTGTGTGTATACGTTTGTACGTGTGTATATACGTATGTATGTATCTGTTTCTGTGTTTCGGTATGCATGTCTATATATATATATATATATATACATATATATATATATATATATATACATATATAGCTTATTCATGCATACATATACGCAAATATACATAAGCGTGTGTGTGTACGTCTGTGTGTGTATATACGCCTGTGCCTATGTGATTGCATGCGTATGAGTAACATTTCTCTCTTTTTACAGATAAGAGTGCCATTTGAACGTTTATTGAGATAAGAATCACACAAATGAATGAGAAATGAAGGCAGATGCAGCTCTTTGTTGGAAATGTTTTTTGTTATCTTCTTTATACATGTGAACAGTCGACACAGATCGAAGTTACGTAACTTTGCGAGACGAAGTGCTATAAAATGCAAGTGAATATTACATTGACGTCTTCGGAGGTTTAACTCTCCTCACTGATATTTGCAAAATGTTCGCTAATAATGAGACGATACTTGTTTCAGTAACCTTGTTACATTCATGCAGCAGTTGTACTGTTTTATGACAATAATGACTAGAAAGAGTGAAAGGGCGTTTACACGGCCGCAGAACTTGTAGAGAATTGCTACTATGACTCAGAAAAACAATACTCAGTCATTCAAAAATAAAAGGAATTCTGCATTGTGCTCTATGCTTCTTAAAACAATGTGATTTTCAAGCTACAACACTTTCGTTAATAGTTTTCAAAGGCAAGGCCAATCTGGAGCGAAAGGACAATAATTACTATTCCTAAAAGGTACCAAGTCAAAGTTGATTTTTAAAATCATTTCTGTTATAGAGAGTGGCCCTAACCCTAGCAGATAGACCTGAAATCTTGAGAAATGCGTGGAAAATCAGTTTTAAGCGCAGGACCTTATTGTTGCATCTTATCGTATTGTGTATATATATATATATAAGTGGGTGTGTGCGTGTGTGTGTGTGTGTTTGTGTGTGTGTGCGTGTGTGTCTGTAGGCAAATCAAATACAAAAGCAAAAATAAGAGCACAAACAGCAAAAGTCAAAATGACGTACAAAGTGAATTATTACGGTGACGCTCAGTTAAAATGGAGAAAATGTGCGTGAGGGTGGACGTTTTGAGCATGGCTATGTACCAAGTATTTATTTATATATCTGTCGATATATATACACGTGCGCACACACACGCGCGCACACACACACACACACACACACACACACCCTTTTCGGGTTTTGAAAAGGGAAGCAAACAATAAAAGAACATAGACAACAAGTACGCTTGCTTCAGTGTAGAGTTTACAATGTCATGCCATAATATCAAGTTTGAAGATATGGTATAAATAAATTATAACATGCAAGATTAATGTCCACTTAGAAGTTTCAAACAACACATTATTAGTTGTTCGAATATATATTTATTTCCATTTTATTTCGTTTATTCTTTTTCGACATATATTGATATCGATAAAGTAAT
>NC_069002.1:2081295-2082210 GCF_001194135.2 Octopus bimaculoides | reverse complement strand
ATATATATATATATATATATATATATATATATATATACACATGTGTGTGTGTGTATGTATATATGTGTGTGTGTATGTGTATGTATATAGTTCGTTGGGTTATGTGTGTTTGTATGTGTTTGTGAAGTGGAAGTTAAGTGCATCCACCGCAGATAATAAACACGTTATACATGACAACAAAGCCCCAGTCGAAAAGAATATGGAACCAGTGTTAATAAAAGAAACGGGGAAATCTTCCTGTTTGTAATGTTTGTTCTTTAGAGTGGTGTTAATACCTTAATACTGAAATAGTTCACATGCACGCAAAGACAAGTACAAATATGTATGTATATGCAAATATACATATATATACATATATACACACATATACATGTATATATATATAAATACATATACATATATATATTTATACCGAAGCTTGCATATATAAATGCATGTGTGCGCATACATATATGTAGATATCTATGTGAGTGAGTGAGTGAGAAAGCATTTTGTGAAATAAGGATATTTTCCAAATATGCTCGGAAAGACGGATATGCAGTAAATTGTGTTCACACTTACGTTTGAGCACGGTTGTGAATGTTTGTAGTGTATTAACCTTTTGTCACTGTTTTATGCTTATCTATTGTTTATGTTTTGTGCTTATCCGTATATATATATATATATATATATATATACGTTCCTCCGTTCGAGTTAACTCTAACAGAAATTTTGTCCATGTTTATTTTTTCCTCCTACTTTTCTATTATTGTTTAGTTTTCAGTTTCGTCCTTCGCATAAGGTTTATTTCCCCAAATATTTGTGTTATGATTATTTTCTTAGGTGTATTTGCCTGTATGTATGTATATATATGCATATATGTGTGTGTATATATATATATAAATATATATATTTATGTATGTATGTGTATATATA
>NC_069002.1:2079031-2081086 GCF_001194135.2 Octopus bimaculoides | reverse complement strand
TATATATATATATATATATGTATGTATCTGATCCTGTATTTTGGCGGCAAGGGAAGGATTTTTAGGCACAAATGTTCTATCATTTGTATATTCTTCAGCGTCAAAGGTTTGGATACGTTCTTCCAGGATCTTCGAGATGTATATTGCAGCTTATATTTTCCGCCTTCATTCCAGGGAGAATAATTTTAACTTCTTGAGTCTTACTTTGTAGCCAATTGGAGCGTTGAGGCTACCTTCTTCAAATACCGTCACACAAACGCTTTAAGCACCGTCACTAACTTCACATTGTCTCGTGATCACAGTTGGGAGCAATCATTTACGTTTCTTTGCAGGTAGCACCATTAATACTACTCCATGATTTCTGTCTTTCAGACAGTCATGTAGCCTTCCTCGTAGATTTTCAACTATGCCGAGATCATGCAATTTATGAGATATCGACTTCATAATCGACTTTATGGAAGACCTTCATAAATTTGTGATATATCAGATCCGTCTTTGAGTGGTTAAGTTGCTGCTTCAACAACCAGTCATAGTATTGGAGAAGCTGTGTCAGGCACCTTCTTCCTGGACGGAAAGCATGCTGGGTGTCAGTTAGAAATTCATTCTCTTCGAGGAACATGATTAGTTTCCTTCGGAATATCCGTTCCAGGATTTCGCTGATAGGCCTATAGAATTTGGCATCCGCTCTGCTACCTCCAAATGTGTGTGTGTGGTGTGTGCGCGTGTGCGTGAATGTGTGCTTGCGTGTATGTGTGTAAGCCTTCATATATTTGTGTGTTTGCGTGTGCGTGAGTGTGTGTAATCCTATGCAACTTCAAATACATTCCCTGTCTTTTTATTTACTCATTCCCAAGTCAATGCCGACCACCATACAAACACACACACACACACACACAAACACACACACAATCACACACACACAAACACACACACATATACACACACAAACACACACACATATACACACACACATACACACAAACACACACACACACACACACACACACACACACACACACACACACACACACACACACACACACACACACACACACACACACACACACACACACACCTCTTTATGTTGGACAGATCCGTTGATTGTATTTCCGCTTTATTATCTCAGAAACTGCTGATCTAAGAAATGTTGCGCTTCTATGATTGATTACTAAACAATTTCAAACAAGACAATGCCAAATTATTTTTGATAGTCATTTTTATCCTTCTTTCTTTCTTTATTCTGTTTCTTTTTCTTTCTCCTCTTTTTGTGCTTCTAAATTTCGACACCTTTAACGAGTTATTTTGATATATGTTAGGTTAAATTTAAAATAAAATCACTTATACGGAAAACCAAATGATATAAAAATAAGTTCAAACACATAAATTCATAACCACATAATTTCTGTCAGATGTTGTTTTGTTTAATTTTCTTTGTTATTTGTGACAAATACATTTAAGTACTGACTTAGATCGCAACATCTGCACTGAACACATATAGCTTTATAGTCACATAATAACTTTCTAATATTACAAGCTGTAATAGTTAGAGTAATGCGAAATGGATTCTGTTATTTATCACATGCGTTGGAGACATACGCATACATGGTAATATAAATTGTTTCAAAAATGAATATCTAATAATATTTAATAGTATAAAATACATTAAATAGATTGCTACAATCACACAAAAGCACACACAATTTGACGTATACAGAGAAATAACAAAAATAGTACAATAATACTGTACAAAATAAATTATATACGTAATCTGGCATGAAGTTTGATCAAAAAGTTTACATCGTAACCATGTTGTTTTCGGTTCGATTAAGATCAATACTAGAATCAGGAAATTATCTCTCCAACTGAAGTGGAGTTGGTCATAACTGCTATTTGGTAATTACGATATATGCCCTCGAGGCAGATATAGTGTCATTGAATCCAAAATTTTGTTGGATGTTGCCATACTGGCATTCCTCTATGCTATACAAATATATGTCACTGACCCCTTTGGGGTACATCTCGTAACTCGCTAAAGATTACATATATATATATATA
>NC_069002.1:2078096-2078894 GCF_001194135.2 Octopus bimaculoides | reverse complement strand
AAAGTAGTTGTATGCTGTCAACTTAATGTGACAGTCCCATGAAGACGATTAAAAGCAAATTCGATCACGGCGGAAATTGAACTCAGAGCGAAGTGTTTTGGCTAGCGTACTAAACAGTTATCCGCCTTTACAATAATTATTTCAAATTTTTGCCACAAGGGCAGCTGGAGGAGGTGGGGATGAGTCGATTATATCAACCCCAGTGTACAACTGGTACTAATTTTATCGACTTCGAAAGGATTAGATGCAAAGTCAACCTCGGCGAAATTTGTACTCAGAACGTGGGTATGGGTGAAATACTGCTCAGCATTTCGTCCAGCGCTCTAACAATTCTGCCAGTTTACCACCTTAATAATAATAATAATAATAATAATAATAATAATAATAATAATAATAATAATAATAATAATAATAATAATAATAATAATAATCACACACAATCATATATATATTTTGATACCCATAGGACTACACATACATCTCAATGTTTACACATTGAGATGTATGTGTAAACACATAGACAAACGTATATGTATAAAGACATAGACAAACATACCAAAGCATCCACATATGCACGGTTCCGTTTAGGAATGGATGTGCGGAAATAGATAATATATGCATACGTACACTAAATATACGGGTGAATCTGTGCGTGTGTCTGCGTGTCTGTGTATGTATATGCATACAAAACTTACATCCGCTACACACACACGTACATACATATTTGTATATGTATGCATACGATATATATATATATATATATATATATATATATATATATATATATATATATATATA
>NC_069002.1:2074803-2076790 GCF_001194135.2 Octopus bimaculoides | reverse complement strand
ATATATATATATATATATATATATACAGACAAAATTATAGGCGAACCCCTCAGATACACACACATATATATGTATATATATGTGTGTGTGTGTATGTATGTATACACACGCATATATATGTGTGCGTGTGCATGTATAGACAGACAGATTGTTAGAAAGAGACGGGGAGAGAGAGATGCAATCAGATATGTCTTTGTTGACGACGAGGTTATACCATCACAGACATGTGGTAGAGAGGAAAATTAGGAAAGAATCCGTATATAAAGATAGGAAGAAATGAAGATGATAGTAATAACGATGATAATAATAATAATAATAATAATAATAATAATAATAATAATAATAATAATAATAATAATAATAGTAATAATAATCTCTTAATCGTATTTAAGATATAATGTCCATATAATGTTTATTCTCGCTTGAGTATCATCCTTGTTCAGGACGACCGTCGACCTATTGAAGGAATGAAAACATCATGAAAATTCATGAACTGATCTTGTAGAACCGTCACCGAACAATTGACGAACTTGTTGATATGACTGGTGTGTTTTGGAGCTCCTGCCAACGGATTTTGAGCGAGGAATTGCGAATGAAAAGAGTAGCAGCAAAATCTCGCTTGTTCACGTAAGATCAAAAGCAGCCAGTGGTGGCCAAAGCTGGAGCTACGGATTTGCTAATGTGAAAGAGGTGAAGAAAACTAAAAAGGTAAGCGTTAAAAGGCTTCACTTTGAAAGAGTTCCAGTGCTTCGAACAGTGGAAAACGCGTCTGGACCGACGCATAGCTTCAAATGGAGTATATTTTGAAGACGATAAAAATGTAAGCATGAAAAACTAAGCGAATAAAATAATAGAGCAAAATTCCCTTTTCTTTTGGGTACGTCCTCGTATTGTTTTTGTTAAAATATAGAATGTCACTTTTCAAATGTCAAATATCTCGAGAAAAGACCATGTTAACTTCTACGACAAGGTACATAGGCCTCATAGAGTCCTCTTTCAAGTTACGATTGCATCAACTCAACACTATGGTGAGCAGTTATAGTATGTGTGCGTGTGTAAGTTTATGTGTGAGGATTTGTGTGTGTTTAAGTGTATGTGTGTGTGTTTGTACATTTCTTCATTTTTCATGCAATATACTTTTCTTGGAAATTTGAAAAAAAATAACATTCAATAATACGACACGATGGAGTCTTCTTCTTCTTTTTCTTCTTCTTTTTCTTCTTTACCTCCCTCTCCTCATCGTCATCCTCCTCCGCATCCTCCCTCTCCTCCTCCACCTCTTCCTCATCCTCATCCTCCTCATCTTCCTCATCCTCATCCCCTCATCCTTATCCTTCTACTACTACTACTACTACTACTACTACTACTACTACTACTACTACTTCTACTACTACAACTACAGATATTTCATCATCTTTTTTTAAAATGTTCTAATTATGTTAGTAAGCAATACGTTATATACATACATATACATACACACACTCACACACACACACACACACACGCACACACACATATATATGTATGTATGTATGTATATATTTATATATATGAATATATTGATCACATATTCTTTCATCGTTCTAATTTTTGGCTAGAAGTCTGCTGAGTCCATGCTGAGATGTGTACATATGTGTGCATCCCAAAATATTAACATGGTGTGGATTTGGTGTGCATGCTTGTATGAGTATTTTTCTGTATCTCTGTGCTTCCGTGTGTGTATCTGTGAGCGTGTGTGTGGGAATGTGTATGGTGTATTGTGAGTTTTGTTTGTGGGTGGAATTTTAACGAGACCAAAAAATGAAAAACAACAAGCAGAAATTTGTAGGAGTCCAATTGTTACAAAGTATAGGAAACTAACAAAGAATACATTCACGTGCACACACGCCCATAGATATATACATACATACACACACATACATACATACATACATACATACATACATGCATACATATGTGTGTGAGTTCGTATATATATATATATATA
>NC_069002.1:2069404-2071904 GCF_001194135.2 Octopus bimaculoides | reverse complement strand
TTCGGTTCCTAGCCTTTGTAATTAAAGAAGTAGAACAGAGAAGGCATGCCTACTGTCCATTACACAAAATCAAGCTTGCACAGCCTTCTAACTAAGCGGGCCGCATGGTACATGACCCACCCACAGATGGACTGCGCTATTACAAAAATTCAGTTCTTCGTTCAGTAAAGTTTTCCAATAATTGTTCTATATTTGCATCCAACGCATATTTTGGTGCTTCTTTGCATTCTACCTTCGAATCGTTCCATTGCATGCTTGAGTTGTAGACTCCATTTGTCACCCGGTTTAACCCTCACCCTACGTTTTATCTTGGGCATCCAATAAAGGTCACTAATTTGACGTTGTCTTTCTTTCTCCCTTCTTTCAATTTTCAAGACCCTCTAAAAGATCATGAGCACTAGATTCCCTTGTTCGAAAATATAAGCACAAAGATCGTGTTGTATATCCAGCTGGAGACGAAATCTCCTGGGGCTAAATTACAGCAACATTCGTCCTAAACCAGGACTGCCGTGTTATGTTGGCAAAAACCTTTACTCCATATTTGTCGGAGTAAAACAGACTTTAGAGCTGAATGCCCCCGTGGTTTGTGAGTTCGCTCTCGTCACCATTATTAATGAAACTTGTGAGAAAATACCGAACGTTACACATTCTGCTCGAAAATTATGGTATCAATATCACTTTTGCTTATAGTTTCTTCAGAAGATGACACAACAAATAAGTACAAAAATCAATTTGGTCTGTAGATGACATGCTTGTTCTTTAATGTGTGTTACTTTGTTCATTAATATGTATTACATGCTTTGAAAAATACATCAAAGTTTTGCTTTACTACTTTATAGAAAATTTATAGAAAATTTATAGAAAATTATTGCGATGGTCATGATTAAGTAAATGTGTCAGATTCTTATGTTCGTAGAATCAAGCGTCATCATTCATCATCACCGACGTCGTCATCGTCATCGTCATCATCATCATCATCATCATCATCATCATCATCATCATCATCATCATCATCATCATCATCATCATAAACATCAATATCTACTCTACATGAAGCTTTATAAAGTTCTTTTTAGAAAATGTTTATATCTTTCATATATTTCCGTTTGTTCAAAGTAAACACCACTTTTTCTTTTATATCTCTTCTTTAACATTGTCCATCGTGCCCTGGGATGTTGTGGCCAACGAAATCACCATCATCATCATCATCATCATCATCATCATCATCATCATCATCATCATCATCATCATCATTATTATTACTATTATTATTATTGTTTTTATTATTATTATTATTATTATTATTATTATTATTATTATGAAGTCGGCTATCTGGCAGAATCGTTAGCATGCCGGGCAAAGTATTTAATGGTATTCTGTCCCACTTTACATTCTAAGTTCAACTTCCAACGAGGTCATCATCTTAATAATTTTTATTCAGTCAACTGGCTTTTGAGACAACAGTGTGTTTTTGACAACTGTTTTACTATATCATTAGAGGCTGATTTGGGCATAGCATGTGGTTAGCTACTAGACGATTTTCGTCAGCTACTGATATATATCAGTGTTCTTTAAAACTGTACGTCTACATGAGACGTTTTCTCGAGACGAAGACCACAGCTTATCAGGGATTTCAGTAATGTCTACCGTCTGCAATGCTTGAATTGGTATCAATACATTTCCACTCAAGCTTGTTTTGTTCAGAGGTAACTTTCGACTAAAAATAATATCACAAAAAATAATGACATTTCCTTTCACTGTGAAGGTCTCGGTTAGAAATACTAATCAGATCACCTTAAAAGCAGATCTTATCATGTTCATAACTGAATTTTCATACAGACACAGATAGATAACATAAGGCGGTTTTGCTAGCAACATTTTTGGTCGGTCATGTTTGAGTTAAAGTTAAACAACAACATCAAACGTTATACTCTGAATTATTACAATTAAATTTTGGCTTTTCAGTTGTGTATAATTTATTCCACGATTTCATTCTCATCTAATTTCAGAGAAAATCAAAGACACGTATTCTATTCATTTTCTTTTAATCTACAAATATATAATCAACAGAATACAGTCAACACGATTTTCCAAACATGAACACATGTACGCAGAGACACAAAGTCCAAAACACACGCAAATGGAAAACAAAGGTAAAAGAGTAGTTTATATCGGTGTGTATGAATATCTATATATATATGTGTGTGTGCATACATTTACAAACTCATGCATATATATAGAGAGAGATATAGATAGGTAAATAGATAGATATGTACTCATGTATGTATATGTATATACACACATATACAAATGTCAATGTGTGTGGGTGTATGTATGGATTTACAATATACGTAGACTTACACTCGCACAAACAGAAGCTTGCACGTATGTATATACAAAAATATATATATGTATGTAGTATCTATCTATCTATATCTATCTATCTATCTATATATATATATATATATATATATATATATATATATATATATATATATAT
>NC_069002.1:2067901-2068621 GCF_001194135.2 Octopus bimaculoides | reverse complement strand
TATATATATATATATATAGAGAGAGAGAGAGAGAGAGACAGAGAGAGAGAGAGAGATAGATAGATAGATAGATAGATAGATAGATAGATAGATAGATAGATAGATAGATAATTACATATGTCTTTGTTTCAAATTTTGGCATAAGGCTACCAGTTTTGAGGGAGGAGGTAAGTCAATAACATCGACCCTACTCCTCAGCTGGTACGTATCCTATCGAACTCGAAAGAGTGAAAGACAATGTCGACCTCGCACTCAAACACACACACACACACACAGATATTTATATTTATATTTAAATGTGTTTATATTATTCTACTTTAAAATATTATATACACATTTATGATGATGATGATTTACATATAAAATTATAACGCTATGTATGTATAGATTAATGCGCTATAAAATTAGAGGCACACACAAAATACGCATACACGCATGCACACACATAAGGACCCGAACACAACACACAATTACGCGTATTGCTGATGTATATTTACATTACTTACATCAATAAATAAAGATAAAATATATTTTATATGCCATTCCAATCTGTATGATAGCAGATAAAACATAAGACATCCGCACAAAACAGTACTCAACAACACACACATACAACTCATACAAGAAACAGACGTACATATACATTGTACGCGCATATATATATATATATGTGTGTGTGGGTTTACATCTAGATAACATATATATATATATATATATATA
>NC_069002.1:2066623-2067107 GCF_001194135.2 Octopus bimaculoides | reverse complement strand
ATATATATATATATATATATATACACATACATATTTTCTTATCAAATATCAGAAGATACGCAGTATATAATATATGGGTATATATGTGTACGAGTGAATGTACGTGTGAGTGTGTTTTTTCGAGTATACGCTTATGTGTATATGTGTGATTACTTGCCAGATTATAGGTAAGCATGACTGTACCATATGTTTCGTTGTATGAAAATATACATACTGTTCCCACTTTATATGCCACCACATGCCTGCATTCACACTTAATTTCGTATACACACACATACACTCACACACACATTCACATACACACGCGCAAACACACATACACACCACACACCAACACACACAAATATATATACATTCGTGCGTATACGAGTAGATATATATAAGTATATGTATGTACATTAATGAATGTAGACATATATGTACATATACACATCTGTATGTTCAAATATGTTTTTACATATATATATATACATACATATATATA
>NC_069002.1:2065098-2066250 GCF_001194135.2 Octopus bimaculoides | reverse complement strand
ATATATATATATATATATATATATATACATAATGAGAAAGAATGTGAGAAACAAAACATCAGCATACGTATACAACTATCAATATCAACATACATGAAACAAATTAGCAAGGGCACACGCTTACATAGACACACACACATCTCTAGACATCTAAACACGCACATACTGTCACAGATCAACACACACCAACAAAACAAACAAACAACACATAAATTCACAGACACACACGAGCGAGTAAGATATAATCAGACTTATGACTGACACACATTCAACAGGAAATCATAGTCTTTATACATCCATACACACATTTTGTAATCAACACGAGACACACTTTGTTTTCTATCGAACTATAAGATTGCCATTACTATCTTCAATGAAAGATCTTTGTTGTTCATCATCGCTGTTGTTTCCCTTGTTGTTGCTGTTTTTATTGTTGTGCTTGATACTGCTGCTGGTATTATTGTCATGGCTTTTTTTAAATATTTTTTCTTACTTGTGTACATTTTTTTTATTGTATATAATTTCATTTCATCTTATGGATATATATATATGTATGTACATAAACATGTGTGCGTGTATGTGTGCACACGCGGGCGTTTATGCATGTATATGTATATATATAAATGAGAGCTATATGAATACTTTCACATATATAATGTATATGCACTTGTATACATACATATATATATATATATATATATATATATATATATATATATATATATATACGTATAAATAACTATATATTTATATACATATATATATGTGCATATATATGCTTATATATACACATACACACACACACATATATATATACATATATATACACGCACTTGGGCGCGCGTGCACACGTTCGCATAAATGCTTTCTTTTGATTTTTAATTTTTCAATACATCTTAAATTTTTGTCTTATAAATTATTTTTGATTCGTGTTGCTTATTTTGTTTATTGGTTATAGTTATCCTTTATATTATTATTATTATTATCATCATTATTATTATTATTATTATTAGCATTATTTTTATTATCATTACCATTATCATCATCATTATCGTCATCGTCGTCGTCGTCGTCTTATTGTTCTCATTTCAACTACTACTACTACTACTACTACTACTACTACTACTACTACTACTACTACTACTACTAATA
>NC_069002.1:2064369-2065088 GCF_001194135.2 Octopus bimaculoides | reverse complement strand
ACTACTACTACTACTACTACTACTACTACTACTACTACTACTACTACTACTAATACTAATACTACTTCATGTTCCTCTTCTTCTTCTTCTTCTTCTTCTTCTTCTTCTTCTTCTTCTTCTTCTTCTTCTTCGTCTTCTTCCTTTTCTTCTTCCATGTTACTATCTTAGTTTATAATTTTCCTTTTCTTTCTTTTCTTTTATTTTACTATTTCAGAAACAGCATCGAATCCGATTGAACTTGTATACTTCTACGTCCAATATATCCTGCATTGCATTCCTAATAGCGTTTCTCTTAGCAATTGCACATCGTTTGTATCAATAGCTTTTATTTTATTTTAGTCATTTTTTTCTTTTTCTTTCGGCTATTTTTTCAAATATTTTTCTTCAGACTTTGTAATATTTGTTTTAGATTTTTTATTATTTTTTGTCTCTTTATTTGGGGCTTTAATTTCTATTTATTCATATATTTATTTATTTATTGTATTTCTTTATTGTATTCTTTTTATTTTGTAGTTTATGCAGTTTCCTTTTATTTGTTCCGTTGTCTATCGCTGATGTATTTTAATAAACGTATACATACATATATACGGCTATATCTGTGTGTGTATAAGAGTGTGATTATATAAATGTCCGCATACACACATATGCACGTGCATACACACACGCACATACACACACACATACACACATACACAGACACACACACACATATATATATA
>NC_069002.1:2060626-2063958 GCF_001194135.2 Octopus bimaculoides | reverse complement strand
ATATATATATATATATATATATATATATACACATACACAGACATAAACAAAGGCACAAGCACATGCACGCTCATATATACGATTCCTCTTAATTGTTCTGCGTTTTTTCTTTACTGTCTGAGACACACAGTTGTATATATTTTCATTCTAATCATATATGTTGGTACTCCAGAAGACGATGAAGAAGATGAGGAGGCGGAGGAGGAGGAGGAAGAAGAAGAAAAGGAGGAGATGAAAGTAGAAATGAAAATGGGGAGAAAGATGAAGGATGCGATGAAGACGAAGAGGAGGAATAGAGAAGGAGGAGGAGGAGGCGATGAAGAAGAAGAAGAAGAAGAAGAAGAAGAAGAAGAAGGAGAAGAAGATGACAAATTGGAAGACGAAATCTATGAAGAAAATGTAGAAGTTATATAGTAAAATAAATGAAAAACAGTAGAGCATAAAAATTAAAACAACTATATATATAAAAAAGAAAAAAATAATGGAACGAATTAAATAAGCTAAGGAATAAAACAAAGATGTACAGTCTTGATTTGATTGAATGAGAGAACGAAATGAAATGTAAGCCAATGTCGAATCTCTGCAAGTTCTGCATCGATTCTATGCTAGTTCTGGGCTTCTACGATACATCTTACCCTTCTTGTTAATGTTGTTATTGATGATGATGATGTTGTTCATGATGATGATGATGACGACGATTATGGTGATGATGATGACGACGGCGATGTTGTTAATTTTGGCTTTGTTTTGATGCAGATGTCGTCGATCCTTTTTTCTTTCTTTTTTATGTGTCTTTTTGTAATAATGCGGAACAAATTCAAAAAATTTGAGAATATCAAAAATTTTTGGATTGTTTTATCTATTTATTTTGTTATAATTTTTTTTACATTTTAAGTTAGGTAAGTATAGTTAGGTACTGGTTAAAGGTTGATGAGAAAGAGAAAGACACAAAGTCGTAAAGAGAGAAAATGGATGGGACAAAGACTGAATAGGGAGCGTACAATACATGCATGCATGCATGCATGCCTAAATATATGTATATACATATAAGCACATATATATATATATGTATGTATATACGAAAGTATATCCATATATACATACGCACATATATGCATAGACAAACCTATATATATATATATATATATATATATATATATATATATATATACACATGAATGTATATCGATATGTGAATATGTATATGAGTATGTGGAAAGGTATGTATATATATATATATATATATACAATTATATATATATACAATTATATATGAGTGTGTCTGTGTGTTATGCATGTGCGTGTGTCAGCGTATGTATGTGTGTGTATGTGTGTGTGTGTGTGGCCAGATAGATTGGCATGTGGGAAAAACAAGAATATTTTTTTTTATATATAAAATAAATATACGAAGAAAAAGCAATTTCAATAAAATTTATTCAAAATGAGAGAATAAGTGAAAAGTTAAAACAAAAATAAAATAACTAAATTTAATAAAAATATACAATAAAAGACAGAAAGAAATTTCAAAGAATTATTAGATAACGGAACGAAAAATGTAAGATTTAAAAACATCGAAGATAGGAATACGAAGAAAATAATATAAAATTTAAGGTCAAATTAAGCGAAGATTAATGTCTTTAAGCTTTTAGTAATATCTTAGTGATATGACTGGTTTCGAAAGAAAATTTTAAAATATATTACATTGGTTATATCGATTTCTTACGAGGAGACATACTCTTTTTGTTGCTATGGGAATGTTTTTGTTTCTTTTTTCTGTTTTCTCATTTCTGTATTTTTGTTTTGTTTTTCTGCGTTTTTCATTTTTGCGTTTTATATGTTTATACGTTTGAGTGCTTCGTTTTCAGAACGCGGAATGGCTACACTGCATATATATATATATATATATATATATATATGTACATATGTATATATATATATATATATATATATTGGATTTCGCTGTATTGCTAATTTTATTTGGTTTCTCTGTATGCATGAAAACACAAATACGCACACATGTATCTCACTCGCACAAATACACACCTACCCACACACACGCACACATATATATCACTAACTCCCAAATATACATACATCTGTGTATAGATATATTTATATGTATACATCAGTAATATGTATGGGTATATATGTATGTATGCATATATGCAGGCATATATATATATATATATATATATATATATATATATATATATATATATATATATATATATATATACATATATACACACACTCACATACACACACACACACATACACACACACACGCACACACATATATATATATATATACACACACACACGCACTCACCGATAAGTCAAAAGAGCCTACACTTCATATATTTCATATATTTCATATATTTCATAGAAGCAGATAGTTTAGTTATATAGCCACAGACAATAAATATATTCGGCAGATTCCTCTTTTTACAAGTATTAGAATTATCATATATGGTATACATTAAAGTAGCGATGACTGTAGATAAATACGAATCCGGAAAAAATGAATCCTATAAAATAAAAGGAATACAATAAAACCAAAAGCTGAAGTCAAGAAGTAAACTCTGTTCATCATAAAGATGTTTCAAACAATTTGGTTGGTCATCCCATTGTATTAAACTAATGAATTATATGTTTAAAAAAAGAAGATACAGAGAATGAGATTAATATAAAAATAAGCAAACAATTAAATAATATGAAGAGTATGGAAGTGTATGAAGTGTATTCAGTTGCCAATCAAGTGTCGTATATGTATGAATAGTTTAATAAGGAAGGCATTGCAGGTGCACGTCATACAGGTATAGAATCGCATTAGCAGATGTAACTGTAAAAATCAGCGATACGCCCGTTAACATTTTCATCCTTTCTTCTGAATCTCCAACGAGACTCTTAAAGTAACGGGGAAGTTGCAAGCTATAACCATTATACATTATACATGAGGTACTTCTTTCTGTCTGTCTATATACGTACATGTATGTATTTATGAATGTATGCATGTATGTTTTATGTATGTATGTTTTATTTATGTATGTATGTATGTATGTATGTATGTATGTATGTATGTATGTATGTATGTATGTACATCTATGCAAGTATATACTTAAGTACACAAGAAACAAGTATATATATGCATAGACATTTATAAACATACATATATTTAGCGTATACAACGTTGTGTGTTTGCGTGTGCGTGTGTATGTATGTGCGTTTTTGTGTATGTGTATGTGTGTGTGGGTGTGTGTGTGTGTGTGTGTGTCTGTGTGTGTGTGTGTGTGTGTGTGTGTGTGTGTGTGTGTGTGTGTGTGTGTGTGTGT
>NC_069002.1:2057138-2059508 GCF_001194135.2 Octopus bimaculoides | reverse complement strand
TATATATATATATATATATATATATATATATATATATATATATATATATATATATATATATGTATGTATGTATAAAACTATGTTTATAAACACATACGTTATTTGTATATGTATATATGTGTGTGTATATATATAAAGACCCAAGTATAGGTGTCCGTATATTTTTAAATCTTCGTCTTACAATCATTCGTTGTATCCTTACTTTTCTTATTTCTCTATAACGTATCAGTCTATCAATCGAAGGTGTTACTCTATTTTTTTTTTGTTCTTTGTTTTTTTTTTCTCTTCTCGTTGTTCTTGATACTCTCTCAAGTTCTCTGTATGTCGCAACATTTCTCACTTTGACTGTTCCTACCTGCAATGTCCTCCCCTTTTCAGCATTTATACGTACGCATGTATATATATATATGTGTGTGTGTGTGCGTGTGTGCCCGTGTGTGTGTGTGTGTTTCTCTGTGTATGTGTGTATATGTATGTATATATTTATATATATGCATTTATATCCCTAATTAATTTACCGTCGATCCAGAGTAACAGGATATGGTTACAATTATCCAGAGTTGATCAGTGATAACACGGGTCGGCACTCAGTCAAAGATTCTTCTTATTTTGATCGTGTTATTAAATTTTACTCTTATTATTTTTCCAAACATGAAACAGTATTATTAAAGTCTGTTCAAAATCTGTTTGGAGGCGTTGTTTAGGTAAGTCAGGGGAACAACTTGGGGGTTCCAGAAGAAAACATATTTTTCCCATCAGTTCTATTATTCGTTTATCTCAGATTCTTTTAACACCGATTATGCTTAACCGAAGATGCACAAAGGACAATTGAATCCTCACTAGGCAAGTACTCAGGTTAATATGAGTGTCTGCGCTTTCCAACCCCATTAATATGTAGAATTATCTTTAACCAGACACCGTGATTGGTGAAGATAGATACGCAAAGGTCAATTAAGCCAAGTGCTGCGATTAGTATGAATGACTATGCTTTCTAGCTCGCCTAATAAGCAGAACTTTGTTCCTCAGGTATAAATATTGATTCAGCAGAGAGAGATAAAAAACAATAAGAAAAGAAAGTTACAAACCAGAGTGGAATATAGAAATTACATTTGCTTTTTGTAGGATTCTTTTTTGTTTGTTTTTATTTTCTAATTATTTAAGAAGTATCGTACCATTTCCTAGCAAATGAATTATGGCTGCTCTTCTTCAGACAAGAGTCAGGCCTGGCAAAAGATCAAGAGAGTTCCAACTGTGGCTATAGGATATTTTAGATTTGTTTCCATTGTAGTTATATTGTGTTGCTTTTCAGACGATCAGACATATCTAAGACTTCATTATCAAATTCGTTTTTGCTTCTTACCTTTTCGAAGATTCTTCACTGTGTTTTGAGGGAAACTTGTCTGGTATTCCGTACGCACACACACACACACACACACACACACACACACACACACACACACACACACACACACACACACACACACACACACACACACACACACACACACACACACTCACAAACACACACATACGTGCATATATATATATTACATATATACATACGTATGTGTGTATGTATGTATATATACACACTCACACGTAACACAAACATACACACATATATATGCATAATGCTTATATACCCATATTCATAAGTATATATCCATGTATGTATATGCCCGTATGTTTATATGTATGTATATATATATATATATATATATATATATATATATATATGTGTGTGTGTGTGTGTGTGTGTGTGTGTACACGAGAAGTGGGATATATGTAGATAGATACACATATACAGATAGAGAGGGGGAGAAAGAGGTGGGGAGAGAAACTGAACAAGTGGATTATTACAGAGTTGTTGTTAACATACAGAGATCTAACGGTGACTAAGCATTTCATGTGAGATTGGAAGATTTTTCAGTTTAGAGGTCAGAAGTCTGATGTATGACCGCAGATAGGAACTGTCCATTCAAAACGTCGCCTAAATCTCCTTCAATAATTCATTTTCTGAGTTAAGTATTCGAAGGAAATCTCAGCATTGAAGGCTTGTTTACCAGTGCATCAGTGACAAGGATAACAGATGAAAGAAGCCAGATCTCATGGGGCGCCGCTGTAGGAAACCAGCTTTTAAGATATATAGTTATCTTTTTTATCTTTTATATTTTATTTGTTTCAGTTATTCGACTGCGGCCATGCTGGGACACCACCTCGAAGAAATTTAGTCGGAGTCGTCCCCAGTACTTTTATATTTAAAAACTGGTGCTTATTCTCTTGTTTTCTTTTGCCGAACTGTAAGTACACTAGCATCGGTTGTCAGTCGGTGGTATGGAGCAAAACAGACACAAACAAGCACACACACAC
>NC_069002.1:2051499-2056980 GCF_001194135.2 Octopus bimaculoides | reverse complement strand
ATATACGTATATATAGATATACATATATATACGAGACCTACTTAAGATTTAAATGATGACGGTTAAAATATACTTATCCTCAAGTAGGTGGTCGATCAAATTTACTCTAAAATTAAAAAGAGGAAAATACCATATATTCGTATGTATGTATGTATGTATGTATGTATGTATGTATGTATGTATGTATGTATGCATGCATGTATGTATGTATGCTCTCTTTTATTTTCAATTATTCGAAATTTCCCTGAAAGGAAGTGGCTTGTTTGCAACAAAGGTACAAAGTGCCATTGTTAGAATGTATATAATGAAAGCAAATTCCCGTTTTGAACTTGAGATAACTCTTGCTGTCCTGCTTACAGATTGTCATGTAGGAGTTACCTGGCTGATTGCCTTATTTGAAGACCCTGACATTTCCAGTTTGTGACTTGTGCATTTACTCTCAAAGCCATATGCATAAATTATTATTGGTTTAAATGTGAATATATAACCTTATTATAGAAACTGGAGACTTTGAAGTCGATGTCCATGTTTGTCGTCTTTCTATTTTAGTCTCGGAAAGATATTCACATCAGCAGTACATCTGACCCCTATGACGGTCAGATGTACTGCTGTCTTAGATACAAATAGCTGGCCTGTTACGAGTATAGTTGGTAGAACTTTTCATGGAAATGTTCCATGAATATTCTTTCTGTTGATGTTTATGCATGCATTCAATAACAATTGAGTTCTATATATTTATCTAATGACAGTCTTTCCTTTCGACAAAATCCTATATTATTTTAGCGGTAACATATTATCGCATTTGGAGGTAGTACCTTAGCGTCATGAGAGGTAGTATGTATGAACGTATACTTATATATATACGTATGTGCTATATTTGTATATATACGTATGTGTTATGAATCCCCCCCCCACATCGCTGAAGAGGTGACTAAAAAATATTTAATCAATTGTGGATCGTTGAAAATAAAAATATATCTATGTTTGTGTGTGTATATGTGTGTGTCTATGAATGTATGTGTATATCAGCAGACATACTCACACGTGCACACATAGATATGCATGCAACTAAATACTAAATCTGTCTATATGTGGTGTATATATGTATGCGTATATATGTATGTGTATATGTGTATATGTATATGTGTATATGTGTATATGTATGTGTATATATGTATGCGCATACGTGCAAGAAGTCTCTGTATATGCTATATATATATCAATATGCATTTATATGTGTATGTATATATATATACGCATCTGTATGCATATGTATACGTATATGTATATATATATATATATATATACATAATATACATATATATATATACATACAGATATATGTAAATACATACACATAAAACATTTTTCCAATCATCAACAATTGATTAAATATTTTGTTGTGTTGTCTTTCTTAGCAGCAGGTGGGAATTATATAACCAAAACGAAATTAGATAATATGAAATAACTGTATAACTTATTCATTATTCTATTGTGAAATATTAATATGTAATTCTATATTTGTATCTTTTCAACTGCCGCAAGGTTTATTTTATTAGAAAAAGCATATCTGTATGTTGTCATTTACTATGATTATTAATATACTTTTAGTAGTCTGCGCTTTCTTTGTGTAACTCTTCACAGCTCATTGTATCTTGGCTATGAAATTCGTCTCTCTTTCGTGTTTTCTATTGTAGTCGAAGTATTTAACATGCGGCCATTGTCTAGTACACTACTTTTCTGTTTTTTTTTTCTTCCGCTTGGAAATATTAGTGCTAGTCGTGCATTGTATTTTATTGGTAAAGCCACAATTACGAAATGCCTCGTTATAATAATGGAAAACATTGACAAAGAGCGTCATCTGAAGGAAATGAGAATACATGCTTTGCAATGTTAGAGAAAAAAAATCTAGCCGGTTTTTCTAATCCCTGTTTATATAACGCAGCGTTTCATCAAGATTTTGTTATGTTTAGAAGTTATTCTTGTGTATATTTAAAACAAGCTCAAGAAAATTAACTAAGCCAAACTTCGTGTAATTTTTAAGCTCATTTCTATGAGTGACTTTATGTAGGTTTCTTTTTATTAAACTACGTGGCTCGAAACATTCACATTAAGCAGGCCTATAAACCCGCCATTTCAATGTATGTCTCGTGTTCAAGAGAAAGAAATCAGTTATTCGAAATTCTAAAAGTAATTTCGCATAATTTAGCCCGTGGAACTTCAAAAATTGTCTCTAATTTTTTACAAATGCACTTTATTATAGTCTATTTCAGACATACAGAATATTGACTGCGCGTTATACTTTGAAAGCTATAACTTGTAAATACGCGTAATATGTGTCTATTTATAACGATACTGGTACCTAATAGTTGAAAGACGTTACGAAATACCTGGTAGAATGACGTTTTCTGCCCCTTCATCGATTCTGGCAATTTATTGTCGTGTCAGTTTACATTTTGCTAAAAGTATAACTGCGAAATAATATCAGTATACCTTACCTTGGCCCTTCAACTCTGTGACAGATTAGGAAGGGCATCGTTAAGGCATGCAGCATGGCTTTGACAATTTTACGCACAACAAACGCGTAAATCTCCATATTTGACTCGTCAATACCAGAACAAAAAAAGAATCAGCCCAAGAAAGAACTGGCATTCTATTTATCAACCCCGAAAGGACAAAAAGTAAAGCTGACGTAAATGAGAAGCGAACTTAGAGTTAAGTGAACTAGAACGATTGCTGCAAAGTTATCTACCCGACGCCGTATCTACTCTGCCAGTTGGACGCCTTAATTCCAATATGTCTTGTGGGGATAAGTGAGTTGCCGGAAAATGAGGATTTGCAACAGACAATTAACCTGCTGAACGTCTGAAATAGTTAATTAACCTTCTTTATTAAAAAAGATAATTAACCTAGTTCATGTGATTTCCTCGAACGTTTGAAAAGTAATCAAGAGTAACTTCCCGTTAGCTGATTGGGAAACAACAAATCTGCTTATCAGACGGAATTAGTCATGCGTGTCACGTTCTAACCAGGAATATACAACCTTACGGATGGATAGTAACGATAGTAGTTTTAATAATTTATAGTTGAAAGAAAGAACGAGGGAAAGAATAAATGAGTGGGAAAATAACTGATTAATAACATTTAAATGAACCTTGTTGGGCTTTTAAGAATTTTAATAAATGGGCATTCCTAACTTAGCAGAATAATTCAAACTAACGGGACCTTTAGAATATCGACCTTTTCTAAAATATTATGAGGCAATGTATAATTTACATATTCATAGCATTGGGTGATTTCATTCAGCGATTATAATTTCGACTTTGTTCCATACGTTAGGATTTTGGATAGAAGAAACTCTCAAACTTGTTTAATTATTTGAAGCGTGTGTATGAATTTTTTATGTCTAGAATATTCTAAATTTATATGTCAAATACGACACAATATTTAACACTTAATACGTGATTCTAACGTCATTTCTTCGTCTAGTTCATTGAAATTTATGTAATAAATACACATTATTTTCTTAAACTTCTCAATGGGTAATATTTATTAGACGCTAAAATTAATTTGATGCACAAAGATTTACAAACTCCACAGCATTATCCACATTAATATTAAGTTTTGATTCCCTAAATAACTTTATGCAATTTTTATGTGATCTTATCAAATATCAACCATTCAAATCAGATACATTTATCTCCCGTCATCTTCATATAAACTGCACCGGAAATTATTGAATTTATTTGTGTAATAAATATAGAGTGTAAAAATGTATGACCTCATACTTTACAACGGAATCTCGATTAACTATCACCAAATGTAAATAATTAAAGTATTATTTAAATTGTTTTATATCTTCGATGAATAATGAATATAGAATCATGATCAATGGTTGTTATATAAAATCCTAGCAAAAGCAGATTTCTTTTTTTTTTTTTTTAAAGATATAGTGACCAAACATTAAAATGCAATATCTTCAACACGTGTTTTGACTTGATATATTTTTAGCCGCATTGAATCCAAATCTTTATTGAAATATTTCAATTTTACAAACAAATGAACAACATATAGCCCCGTACAATTCTGCTTCTAGACTCCAGTCAATCAAAACAATTACTTTTGTTTACACAAGTTTAACATTTTGTTCATATTTAATGGCTGCTTATGTTCAGCATGATTATAACATCACCTGCGTAATTTTTATTATCGCTTGAGGATAAGCAAGTATATGTTTGTACGTATACGCACACACAAACGCATGCGTACGTGCACACAAAAGCACACATACATGCTTTTATGTTCGGTTATAATAAAAACAATTTTGCATCATTCAGAATTACTATAAACGTTTGTACAACACGAATTTATTATTCTTTAACAAGAATAGTACTGACAGTGACTTCGAAATTTCAACAGGCTAAGCCGTCATCGAACTGCATATATGTATGTAAATAAATATATATATATATATATATATATATATATTTATACATAAATACATATACATATACATATACATATACATATATATATACATATATTACACACACACACACGCATATATATATATATATATATATATATATATACATAATTACATGGCACATAAAGACTATTGGCATAAAGGAAATGTGACTTAAAACGAAAAAGTAACCAGTACATTTGGTGAGTAAAAGTAAACACTTCTGGTAGTAGCATCAAATGGTACCATGCGATGGTTGTTTGTTCAACATAACATCAAAGTCATATTTAAAAATATATAGGAAATAACTCTAAGTTTGTATACGTTTGCAGCGAAGAGAAGTGGAATTCTTTAAAAAACCTGTCTCTGAATGAAATCCTACGTAAACATAAGACTCGAAAGGAAGGATATTTCAAATAAATGAACAATGCCGAAAAAAAACATGTATAAATATAGACTTTCCAATAGTCTCTCCTGCGTTTTTACTTCGTTCTGAAGCTCCCCTTATGTGTGTTTACAATTGCTTACATTTATACTTCTCTCTCTCTCTTTATTACTCTCTCTCTTTATCTCTCTCTCTCTCTCTCTCTCATTCTCTCTCTGCTTCTCACTCACTTTCATATATATATGTATGTGTGTGTGTGTGTGTGTGTGTGTGTGTGTGTGTGTGTGTGTGTGTGTGTGTGTGTGTGTGTGTGTGTGTGTGTGTGTGTGTGTGTGTGTGTGTGTGTGTGTGTGAATGTATGTGTGTATATGTGTGTTTGTGTGCGCGGTATAGAAGTAGGTTTGTGTGTCTACAAACAAAGTTATATGTATGTATGTAATTATGTAGGTAGGTCAGTATATATGTGTGTGTATGTGCGACTCATTGTATATGGTTTTTTGAGTCTCTGTGTATATTTAATTCGAAGTTTGTATACTAATTGCCGAAAAATAAAATCAGTTTAATTAGTTATATTTTAGTAACGTTTCTCCTCCCTATGTCTCGTCTAGTTTCTCATTTCATGTAGATATAT
>NC_069002.1:2045516-2050189 GCF_001194135.2 Octopus bimaculoides | reverse complement strand
ATATATATATATTTGTATATATATATATATATGTGTATGTTTATGCGTGTACACGTGTACTCGTTGTAGTCCTGTGTATGCGAATGCGTTTACACGACAAAATAAACAATGGGAACGGTATGATTTATTAGCACTTGTTGAGTAACTCAAGAGACCATTTTGTAAATGAGCTTTATTCTATTTTATTTTGCAATGGTAATCTAGTCTTATTCTTGATCTCCTTGTTTAGGAATTTATTCTTCAGTTTATATTTACTCAAGAACAGTAGAATCCAGTATCTCCATAACAACGCCACACTTTTGAAGAACAAGCTGCAGAATAAGAGCCACGTGGTTGTTTCAGAATATCGTCGTGAAAATAGTTTCTCTCTATTGATCGACTGCTTCGCTTCTCCTCCCGAGAAACTATACTAGCATGGAGCAGATTAAGGAATTAGGCTTAGTGTAAAGACGAATAAGCTTGAAAGTGTGAACTAAAAACAATTCTCCCGTTGTTTCACATCTAAAGACACTACTTGTCATTCGTTTCGATTCAACATGATAATGTATTTATTTCTATACTTTCTAACGGAAAGACCGCCTTCTGGGCGGTTTTCTGCTGGCCACTTGATGATATTTTCGTTTGATCGCCGGTTCTAGTAATTATGATATTGTCAGCCTTTGCTGCTAAATGTTGTTTTTCAGTCGTATTTTTTGGCATGCCAAAATAAATTACTGTTGCTGTTGCTGTTGCTGCTGCTGCTGCTGCTACTACTACTACTACTACTACTACTACTACTACTACTACTACTACTACTGCAGCTGCTACCTCTTTTATTACAACTACAATGTATATTCAAATGATTGCTGTTGGCTACAACCCCTAAAGGGAAACTTCGAATTTACAATCAACCATTGTACATACGCACACACAGACTCACACACACACATATATTGGCACATGTAAGTATGAATATGTATACATATAGACATAATCTAGTGTATATATATGTGTCTCTTTGTATTTGTGTAAAATGTGTTTGTGCGCATGTGTGTGTGAATATATATGTATACGTGAACGCACATACTGGAATTGCTATTATTTTAAAATCAAACTCAGAGACAATTTTTTTTTTAAGCATTTCGTGTTTTTATAAAAACAACCAATATTCCTATCTGCTGTTGCTGTTATTCATTATTTCTTCATCATGTATTAGTTTATAATATGTATATGTTATTTTTTTAAAAAGTTCTACTTGTTAAAAGCAAACTTTGTACTGTTAAGTCACAATAGTCTGAAAATATACTTTTGTGCTAAAATATTCGATGTTGATCTGCAACCATGTAGAAACTAGAAATATTCCTGCTATCAACATATTATAAATATCATACTATTGTCCAGGGAATAACTCATTCTAAAATAAAACTGTCTGCCTTCATATTTTACTAGATCTTGCGTTTATCTATTAGTCGCCATTTTGAATTTTTTCTTACTCATTTTTTTTTTTTTTACTTTAGAGAAAGCTGTCTTTTGTCAGCATTATTTTAAAAATAATTTTTATATTTTTCCTCATTTATTACATATATTTTTTCTTGTATTCGTGATGCAGTTGTTGTAGATTCTTGCAGTTGTTGGAATATGTTACAGTTGTAATAGTAGCTTTTGTTTTTGTAGTCTTATCGAAACTAATACAGCCGTAGACATCACTATATGTGAGTTATTTCTGAGAAATGTTAATGCTGCCTTCGGGGAACTTGATAAAACTTATAGAATAAATGAATAAATATGACTAGAGAAAGAAAAGCGAAAGAGAAAAACAACAACGATGGCGAAAACGAGAGAGGTGACTGAAATAGACAGAGAGATTTAAACACATAAGGTTTTAGAGAGAAAGTATTAGACGCAGTAATAAAAGATAGCAATCATAGAGTGCAGACGATATTTCCATTGTAATTTACGTAACTACAAATCTGTCGTTAGATTAGATCCCTTGGCAAGAGATGAAGTCTATGCTGATCTCATGAACGACTCTGTCGAGACTCTTATTTCTGTCTTTCATTATTTAGTTATTTTATGCAGCAATTGGTAAAATATAGCGCCGTTGGTTAGAGGTTTCAAACAAGCCAATCATTTATTTATTCACTGTAAATCTGATACTGAAAGTGATTCGAATGTGACAAGGAAGTATCTATAACCCGGTGCGGAAGAAATGCTACAAGCTTCCTTTGTTCGAAAAACATAAGTTCATACATATTTTTTCGTCGACGCTTGTGAAGAAAATAATACCTAGACATATATATCCTCACACCTCATACATACTGACATGGATACATACACACACATACACAAATGTATGTAGATACACACACACACACACACACACACACACACACACACACACACAAATATATATATTCGTTTCTTTATTTTTTTATTTTATGTTTATTTTTTTCTTTTACTTGTTTCAGGAATTTTACTGCCACCATGCCGGAGCACCGCTTTTAGTCGAAAAAATCGCTCCCAGGACTTATTATTTGTAAGCCTAGTACTTATTCTATCGGTCGTCTTTGACGAACAGTTAAGTTACGGGGACATAAGCACATTCACATCGGTTGTAACTCCCTTATACAGCAAATGGGCTAACAGCTGCGACAAAGGCAAATACAGGAGCAGTGATGTGAAACCAGATTGAATAAATCAAACAGACCACATTGGTGCTCCAGCATGACCACAGCCGCATGGATGAAACCTGTAAAAGAATAAAAGAGGTGAATGAGAGACGCATTCGAATTTTGAGTTTACAGCAAGAGGATTAACAACATCAAAGTGTCGCTTTTTCAACGGAAAATAGGTTTTAGATGGGGTTGCTTAAGTTTTCAGAAAGGGGAAACCCATTTCGAGTACGAGCTAAACAAACTTAAAAGTTATTGATGTTGTTTACTACTGTTGGGAGTCGACCAGCGCACAAGAGACTTCGATCTTTCCGGATCAGGTTGCAGAAAATGATTTTCTACTTTCTATCCTGAGTGACAAATTGATATTTAACGAAGACATGTGTTCAATGTAATGCAGAGTCTCTAAGCAACTGAAATATATTAAACCAGGTTCCACCGTGATCCTAAATAATTTTACCAACGACAATAACATCGTCCAGATAGGCGTGAATTCCTTTGTTAACAATAATTATACAATCCATCACTCTTTGAAAAGCACTTACATCATTAGTCACGCCAAAGTTTATCTTCGCAAACTCCAATAAGCGTCTATCATTTATAAATTCAATATATCCCATGTGGTCACTGTAGAGTGGAATATTAACGTATGCTGTTTTCGGGTCCGTTTCAGGAAAGGAGACACACGGCATGCTCATTATGATGTGGATAGCTTTTGTCGGAAGACGCAATCGTTTATAAAACACAAGTCATCAGTATCCAGATATTGTTTGCTACTAATTCTAGCTAGACCGCACCTCGCCTTTGTAGAGGGCAAATAATATTATTGCTGGCTGAATAACACGCTGATGGTGTAGACTACTCATCATTGAGGCTACTACAACAACACTAGGAAGTTTGTTTACACCAAAGCTTGGAGCGTCGATTACACCTACGTTTGGAGAGTTACTGCTGCTGCTGCATAACGCTAGAGGATTTGAATATTTTCCAGACTGTCAGAAGCTTTCGGTTTTCTCTCTTTTAACCTTCTTCGATATTAGAACGCTTCAAGCGAACTGCAACGAGATTGGGAAAATTTGCTTGGCAACCACTTGGCTTCGGATTTAGTCACATTGCGGAACACCTTGGGCAAGTGGATTCTTCTGTGACTCCATGAGGATAAATGCTTTGTGAGCGATTTTGTGGCTTACTTTAACGCCCACCTGAGGATGGTTATGATGCTGATGAAGAAATGATGATGATGATGATGATGATGATGATGATGATGATGATGATGATGATGATTAAGGTGATTACTGTGATGACAACGATGACGTTGATGACAATGGGGTTAAGAAGGAGGAGAAGGTTGATGATGAAGATGATAATAATGATAAAAATGAGGTTGATGAAGACGGTGGTAGCGGTGGCGATGCCGGTGGTGCTGGTGCTGGTGGTGCTAGTGATGCTGGTGACGACCACCACCTCGACCAAGACTACCACGTCGACCACGACGTTCACAACAGCTGTATTATCAAACCTCGGCGAGGTTTTAACTTGAATAGGAATTAAATATTCCAAGAAATTTAGCTTGTTAAAAAATAAAATAAATAATACCTACCAATTCTGCTCATCTATTACAGTCTTGCCAATATAAATTTACACCATTTTCGATACGATACCAGCGAAGGTTATTGGCCATGAAACGAAGAGAATACATATTGGCGTATTATTGTAAAAGCTGCGACAAGGGTGAAAAGTAATTTGTTAAAGTGGAATTTTTACATTCATTTAATCTAAATGCAAAACATAAAAATAAAAATAAAAATATGTAGAGCCATCGTTGCAACTAAACAATAACGGTACACATACACTCATACACACAAACACACAAACGTCTTCATATGGGCATATACACACACATACACATTCTAACTATATATATATATATAAGTACAAACATATATATTTAAGTGTGCGTGTATATATATATGTGTGCGTGTATATATATATATATATATATATATATATATATATATATAT
>NC_069002.1:2040754-2044146 GCF_001194135.2 Octopus bimaculoides | reverse complement strand
ATATATATATATATACTAATACACTTTAAGTTATTGAATAGGTATATGAGATTTATCAGAATCTCAGTCCTAGATGTCTTCTTGAAGAAAACACATTTTTAAGGTAATATATACATACATACACACATACATACACACGTATGTGTGTGTGTGTGCGTGTGTATGCGTGTGTGTGTATACGTTTATATAGAAACATTAATATTTCTAAATCTCTCAACGAGAGACATTCAGTAACAGTATTCTAAAGTAAAGATTATTTGCCAACATAATGTGGCAGTCCCGATAACATTCGTATCAACGGGGACTGCCACATTATGTTGCCAAATAACCTTTAATATATGTATATATATTGTCCAATAAGATCTCTATCATGTAGTAAATTGAAGGCGATTTGGCTGCTACTTTTAGTAACTCGAGTGAACATCTAGTGGTCTCCTTGTTGACTCGTTACTATGTTTGTTAGAAGTGTATCAGCAGTATTACTTATAAAATAATCTATATATCTGTTACTATTTACTCTCTTCCCGCATCGTTTCAACTTCAAGCCCACATGGTCTTCAATCAATCTTCTAGTCGTAATTGATATCCGTTGCTTCCACTTTTGTCCATCTCTTGGTCATCTATCTGAGTCCGGAGTGCAGAACTCTGTGATCAAAACACTGTTCTAGCGATGAGTCAAGAAAGTTCGATTTGAAGGAAATTTGACAGCTATTTCTAGCGCGTCAATTGACCATGTAGATATATTTTAGCTAGTTCGAATTTATCTAAATAATTTTACTGGGACTGTTCCACGACAGAAAAGACATACCGCAACCTTTCAAATAACATTAAAATTAAGTTTAGCAGCGGCCGTGAAGAAATGCTTTACATATCGTCATTGTTGTTCGTAATAGCATATTTGTCTGCTATTTCTCGCAAATTGAATGACCACGTAAAGACTCGCTTTTTCGCTTGATGCTGTTATTATTACTATTTAACCCCAGGTCAGTAGGCATCGAGTAGACATTAAGACATAACACTCGTCTTTCAAAAGGTAGTGGAGTTATGAATATATTATGCAATGATTTTTAAAATTAATACAACATGAAGGAATTTGAAAGAAATGTGGTTGCTATTATTAGCAAATCTAACGACCACTCAGCGTCTTCGTTCTTTGTTTCCTTATTACGCTTCGTCATTGACATAATTTAGTTATAAAGTGAATCTAAAAAGCGGAAATTGTTTTGATCTTTTTTTTCTCTATTTCAAACATCACGTAAAGTCTATGCTGCATTTTTCTTCTTTTCTTTTCATCTTTTCTTCGACGGGAAACAACGCTTCTCTCGCAAAATTTTTAAAAGTCAAATTTATACGATAAAGCATCTCTGGTATGTCAATTGACAAAGAAAATAAAGGAAGGAGACAAAAGAAAAAAATAAGGAATCCTTGGTCTAACATGGCTGATATATCAAAAGTGTCAAAGTAATTCACAGAGTTTGCTTATATTAGACAACCGCAATCCCAGCCGCTACCATCGCCATTAATGTTGCGCTATACAATCTTTATTTGAGCATTTCTTTGGTTATTAAATGGATACTCTTTCACTTTCACTTTCGCTATCATCATTTTCTCCTTTTACACTCCCTCTCTCCACCACACACAACTTCCTCACTTTTTCTTTCTGAATACTTTATTTTTTCTTTTTACATTATCAGTATTTCGCATCCTCGCACACGTTATGATCACAAATATAATCGTTTTTGTGTATGAGATTAAAGTTCCAATTGAATTTATTGATATGTCTTACAGCGAATGTGACAACTTTGATCAAGGAAATGCTTTTGTTTCTGATCTCCTTGTTTTTGATCTTTTTAGACGAATGATTCCCAGCTGACCGAAATCGATATGTTTATATCCTGAAAGCGATAGCGTGTTATAACCAACGGCCAATGGCCAATGAGAAAATTGTCTATGCGGTCGATAGACATATTAGAAATAACATCATTTACCTCACTTTACATCCTATCGTCTTACAAATAGGAAGGACATACTAAATCGTCGTCATAGATAATTCTGAAAGACACAATGGTCGCTGTTGCAGGGCCTTTGATCAAAATTGTGCTCGGTGTTACATGTTATGGATCTAGATAACAACACGAAAAGAAAAAGACAATTATTTCAACTCTAGGTTCTCACTGCTGTATATACACACTCACACATCTGTAGAGTGAGCGCGAGAAGATGACATATATGTGTGAGTACGTGTGTGTATATGTCGGTGTGTGTGCGCACAATTTGAATCAATCGTTTATTTCAGTGATCCTTTCGCAAACAAAAGTATATCTATAAATTTTAGCCAATGTAGAATCTTACAGAAAGATATACAATGCATTGCTTTCATATACAATATGTTTATAATGATACAAATTGGGATCTTCTATTCACAATACCAAGTTTATAAGCAGTGTCTCCGGACAACGAAAGACGATAGCCACCAATGAAAGCTCAGGAAGGTCTTGAAATTTATCCGCAAATACATACCTTTTTTCTCCCACCAAACTTTCGTGTATAGAGAAAATGTTTTTGTGACCGGATATTCTATAGTACTTTCCCAACAATTGACAGATAAGAAGTAATACAGAACAGCATATATCTATCTGTCTTCTTATATCGATCTACCTATATGTGTGTGTGTGTGCGTGCGTGCTTGCACGCGCGCGTGTTTTTTTCATCTGTTTATCTGTGTATTTATGTATGTATATACATATAAATAGTTAGAGAGATAGGTAGAAAAACGGATACAGAAAATAGAGAGCTACTGAAAAATGGAAAGCTGCGAGATAGAGAAACAGACAGACAGACAGACAGACAGACAGACAGACAGACAGATAGATAGATAGATAGATAGATAGATAGATAGATAGATAGATAGATAGATAGATAGAGGCTGATCAGTATTACAAAGTATATTTGTAGACTGCATTGATAAACGTGTATGTAATTTCTCTTAAAGTATGTGTGTCTTAAAATATTGTTAACTCCGACAAATTTTGGAGTAGCAATTGTTATGGCTTCATCTTTCGAATTATCAAGTTCCAACGATTAAATCATAGCAATTGTAATCATAAAAAATTCGGCATTAATAAATGTTTATATTGCCACCATTAGAAACTTCTTTATACGAATTCCCTGCTACCTTTATACAAGTACGATCATTTTACTGTATGTGTAAAGATATGAATCTATGAATGTTTATGTGTATATATATGTATGTGTGTGTGTGTGTGTGTGTGTGTCTTTGTGTGTAAGTGTAAGTGTGGGCGTGTGTGTGTGTCTATGAACATATATGTATTTATTTATATATATGTATATGTATATATATATATATATGTATATATATACATATACATATA
>NC_069002.1:2040119-2040669 GCF_001194135.2 Octopus bimaculoides | reverse complement strand
TATATATATATATATTACGGAGATGCACTTCAATATTTAAATTTAATTTGTCAAAATATTTTCGTCGCTTTGAGACCGCGACCTGTTCACTGACAAAATTCTGTGCTGCAGCACGGACCAATGCATAGACCAATGCATATATATGTATGTGTGTTTTTGTGTATGTGTCTATGTGCATGCCCTATGTGAGAAATGAAAAAATATCTCGTGATATGCGCTACTTAACTCAATCGTACTACTCGCACCCTATCAGAAATCCTATTTCATCTTATTATAATATCACCTCATTTATGATAAATACCTTCTGTTGAATATTACCTCCCGCAATCGAGTTATCAAACAAATTAGTATTTTTTTTTCAACTATAAGTATTACTGATTTATTGTAAGCTATATATTAAATTTCCTATCTCTAACACATCCAATTTCCTTTTAGACATTTCTTAACTTCTTTTATTTATTTATCAATTTTTCCCTCGTTTGCTGTCTTCCGTCCTGTCTCTCTTTTCCTCTCTGTCTCCCATCTCTCTCCTGTATATATATATATATAT
>NC_069002.1:2036586-2039582 GCF_001194135.2 Octopus bimaculoides | reverse complement strand
TATTATTACTCCTCTTCTTCTTCTTCTTCTTCTTCTTCTTCTTCTTCTTCTTCTTATTATTATTATTATTATTATTATTATTATTATTATTATTATTATTATTATTATTATTAATACTATTAGTTGCAGCAACAGTAGTAGTAGTACCATTATTATTATTATATACTCATATAAATATAAGTATATACATATCTGCCTATATACGTGTACGTATAAAGGTATAGTTATATACAAAATATTTCCCCCAGATTTACAATTTATATTACTGAATGTTTCATAAACACAAAACGTTTGATCGATCGAATGCGATAACATACTGTTGTACGATAGCTGTGGGTTCTTAATTATGCGAAATGTCATGAAATAAGTTGAAAGATTCCTTTTTTATTAATTTCAGTCCAAATAACAGTAATTCCAGGCTGCGAATAAAAGACTTAAAATAGACTTGGTTAACCTGATTTAAGTGTAAGCTTTGTCTATCAATCCAGTCCCTTTTCAACACTTAAGATTTCTGCATGACATTCTCAGATAAATGACTGCGGAGATTTCAAAGCAGACTTAGTTAACCTGATTAAAGAGTTAACTTTTGTGCATCAATGAAACCTTCCTTCGACAATTAAAAATTTGCATATCTTTCTAAAGTCATAGCATACAAAGTAGTCGACAAAACAAAGGACTTATTCGAAACAAGCAGAGCTTGCAGTCAAATGACTTACATTGCAAACATGGGGTTTGTATTAATCTTACAAATATTTAAATTCTAAACCAAGAAGAATTTCACTGTTTTAAAAGCAAAGAGGTCGCATGGTTCGTTTGGTTGTCAGGTTCTTCATATATCACATTTGTGATTCCAACACAAAATACAAGTCAACGCTAAATGCAAGATGGTTTAACATTCTAAAATTAGAAAGCAATAACAAGTAACTCTCTCCTAGACAATACCATTTCTCATGTATCAGCAACACTATAAACTGTGGTCTCGACATTTTTTCAGTAGTACATTCCTTTAAATTTCCTTGTGGCTGGGTCCGTGAAGTATATTTTTGTCTTTTTATTAAGAGTTAATATTCTTATTTCAGAAATCTTGAATTTCGAGATGGTTCCGAGGCACATGATGAGGAGGGTTCCAGATGATTTGATCAACAGAACAACCTTGTTGTGGAATTAACATGCAGATGGCTGAGTACTCCACAGAAACGCATACCCTTCGCCTGGTTCTCGCCTATGACAAGGATGGCCCATTTGAAATAGAGTTACAACACATTTTTGACAGCTGAGTGGACTTGCGAGAGGAAGGATTGCCACTGGCAATCGAACTCTCTCTGTCTCCTCCCCATCTCTCTCTCTCTCTCTCTCTCTCTCTCTCTCTCTCTCTCTCTCCTCCCCATCTCTCTCTCCCTCTCCTCCCCATTTCTCTCTCTCTCTCTCTCCTCCCCATCTCTCTGGGGGTGAATATACACATATGGCCTTATGGTTGCCATTTCATAGAGACATGATTAGGCGATTATATTAAAGAATGCTCGATGACGGACATCATAATCTTCTTTATCTACGTGCCATTATTATCTATCCCGTGGATCTTGCTACCATATTAAACTATCTATATGCGCATATCATCTCATCATACATGAATATATATATATGAGTGTTTGTGTGCATGCGCGGATGCGTGTATCTATGCGCGTGCATAAGCTTCTGTGTGCGTGTGCGTGTGTGTATGTCTATGTATGTCATGTGTGATGAAATAACACACGTTGGGAGAAGCTCTCAGCAACGACTGAGTGAATGATCAGCTTTAAACTAATAAATATACTCGACTGCATGCGTGGATTATTTCCCATCCTCTTCGGTTACTCAAACGTATATATATTTATAAATGTGTGTAGGTGGGGTGTATGTGTGTGTACGTATATATGTGTGAATGTATGTATGTGTGTATGTATATATATTTATATATATACATATATGTATGTATATTTATTCGTATATACATTATATATATTTATATATATATACATATATGTTATATATGTTATTGCTGTTGTTGTTTTTTTGTGTGTATGTATATATATGTGTGTGTTTGGATATATTTATTGTGGTGCGTACGTATATATGTGTGTATGTATGCAAGTGCGACTTCTGTTAGATTAGTCGAGAAATATCAGGAGCTAAAATGAGAAAGACGAATCTAAATTATATTTCTCACTCCTTCTAATAACATCTTCGCAACATAAAAGCTAGCAAGGCCAACAACATAATTGATTCCTTGTGGTTTTCTCAGCAGATTCGACAATATAACTCTGATCTCAGATATATCATCGAATTACTATCAAGTAGTTTTTAATTCTTTTTCTTGCCCTGTAGCCTTCTTGTACGTATGGTATATTTGGAGAGATAAAGTCAGAGAGTAGAATGCTGTGTGTTGTTGATTGGAATATCGATAGATGTGGTACACGATAATCAGCTTCTATGCTTATTGGTTCCTGTGTTCCAATAGGTGTTGAAATTGAATGTGTCCGAGCCCAATGCCGGTCATCAATTGATTTCTATGTGTAGATTACCTTAATATCAACAGATCGGTTATTGGTATAATATATATCTCTCCACCGTGCTGTTCTTCCGTTAGTAGACGTCTTTGCTGTTACTGTGGGAACTGTTGCTGTGGGAGCTGTTGTTGTGGGGTGAAGTTGCTGTGGGAGCGGCTGCTGTAGGACCTGTTGCTGTGGGAGCTGTTGTTGCGGAAGCTGTTGCTGTGGGGGATATGTTTTTATATATTCGGAAACAGCATATTTCTAAGAGGTCTATAACTATGAAATAGTGGGACTGAAAGGACTAAGATATGATGCCATGGTTGAGCATAAGACACATGGTCAGGGAAGAGTCATTATACATCCAGAAAAACAGTGATATTAAACAGATTCTCATTACAACGAAATCAAAATAAGACATTTACTCACATGCAGATATATATATATATATATATATATATATATATA
>NC_069002.1:2034412-2035311 GCF_001194135.2 Octopus bimaculoides | reverse complement strand
TGTGTGTGTGTGTGTGTGTGTGTGTGTGTGTGTGTGTGTGTGTGTGTGTGTGTGTGTGTGTGTGTGTGTGTGTGTGTGTGTACACGTATTTGTATGTAAATATATATGCAACAATGAACTAAATAAATTTCCTCTGCAAACATTAGCTTATTTATACAAAATAATTTCGAAATCCATTTACGAAAAACTACAAGCTCATTATCATCAGGTCAGTAAAATAGACACACATATACAGGTGTGTATGTATGCATTCCTGACAGTATCACACGCAAGTACACGCCAGCTGATGCCAACCATTGTCTAAACATTTGAAACATAAAGATTAAAATTCAGCATATACATAAATACACGCACACACACACACGTACGCACATATACATCTGTGTGTGTCTGCATATACATATATATATATGCATATACATATGTGCGTGTGATGTTAGTGTCTGTGTGTATGTGTATGATACAGGGAAAATATAACTTACACCACTTTACCTGACGAGTCATGTGTTGGCGAAACTTCAAGTTTCTGATTTGATTATATAACTTTTACATAAACTGAGACTATGAATGATATGTGTGATGTGTAATTAGATGTAAGATTATGTGTTTGGATACCAAGATAGGTTGATAGATAGATAGATAGATAGATAGATAGAGAGAGAGAGAGAGAGAGAGATTGAGAGAGAGAGAGACAGACAGACAGACAGAGACAGACAGATAGACAGACAGAAGACAAATGGATAGACAGATAGATAGATAGATAGATAGATAGATAGATAGATAGATAGATACATACATACATACATACATACATACATAAATACATATATAGATAGATTAATAGATAGGCAGACAGACAGACAGACAGGCAGACGGATAGATAGATAGATAGATAGATA
>NC_069002.1:2031752-2033673 GCF_001194135.2 Octopus bimaculoides | reverse complement strand
ATATATATATATATATATATATATATACATATCTACGTATCTACACATCCAGTGAGAATGAGAATGAGTGAGATTATTCAATGTAACTACACACTAGTATCAAAATTTGCGTTATCTGAATAACCATGAGAGATCGAAAATTCTAAACTATAATCCCTACAGTCTTGGCTTCATTTCGTTTCTGCATTTTTTATACTTATATTTATTGCTTTATTTTTTGTTTTTATTTTATATTTTACACCTTAATCTTGCTTTTTAGTGAATTCACTGTTGTTTATCTTCTAAACTGAAGTCTAATTGAGTATAAGTAAGACCAATGTTGTTGAACACGCCATGTTTCTTTTTCAGTCTCAGTATATCGATGTCTATATTACACAAAGGATCGTTCTAGGTGTCGGATTAACTTCCCACTGCATTCTACATTTAACCGATTCCCATTAATAAAATTTCGTGCGTTGTCTCTTAGAATTAGTTTACACTTACTATAGCAAATATGTAAGCATTAACTTGCCCACTTCGATCTTGGGCTGCTATTGTCCTTGAGTAATTTTCCAAGTACGGCTTCTTTCTCGCTCTATCTACGCATGTGTGTATGTGTGTTGCACACACACACACACACACACACACACACACACACACACATATATATATATATATATGTAATAATAGCAGTAGCAGCAGCCGCAGTAGCAGCGGCAACGACAGTTGCTCAGAGTGGGTCAGCACCGATCGAACAGACCCACAGTCATAGGCCATAACTTGTCTCATTTTGTTTTTACTTCCTCTGTCACAGCCTACCGTGGAATACAATAACCAACATATCAACCCCCTCTACAAACTTTGATCACAAATTTCGTAACTCTCTCTCTCTCTGCTCCTATTTCTAGCACATCGACCTCGTCACAGAATCTTAGTCACTGGCACGCGTGACAAATAATCAGAAATCTTTTATATTTTTCGAGTTTTTCTCATTTTCTTTTTATGTTTCATAGAAATAAATTTGTTTGTACTCTTTTGTTATTTTGTGTTTTATATTTCAACTTTATTTATTTGTTTCTAACCAGGCATACAGCCATATTGTGTTGTGTACATGACTTGAATCAGCTTAGCGTGTTGTGAACGATAGAACATAAAAGATTGGCAATGACGGTGCCGGAAATTGAATCAAAGTTTTTGTGCCAACTGTTAAATATTACTGAGTACAGGGAGCAAGAGAGAACCCCCGCCATGTTTTACGAGGCAATTGTTGCGGAGCTAGTAAAGCTGGGCTCCTGGAAATCGTGTCCTTGTGTAGCAAATGTTTTATTGTTGGTTATCTGCAACTACCGTTATAGTTTGCTCCTTCCACGGCGTGCGTTTGCCGTTGAAATGTTCGCCCGTTTTGAAAATGTGGGAGGTACTTTGCCCCATGTTGTAGCTAACGTTGTTGTTGTTATTGTTGTTGCTATTGTTGTTGTAGGTAGTGTTGTCAGCGACATCGTAGTGGTGGTGGTGATAATATTCCTGGTGGTGGTAATGGTGACGAGGATGTTGCTGTTGTTGTAACTGTCTGTGTTTTGCTAGCTGTAAGCTCGACTGACCAAACCTGCAATGAAATATATTTTCATATTCATTCTGTACATGAACGACTACATCAGCCAATGATTCTTCCTGGTTCAATTAGAGAATATTATGTTATTTGACAGAATTTCGTTGCTATTTTTCGCAGTTACGATACCACGTAAAAACTTCCTCGTAAACTCATATAAAAATTAAGCCGTACACTTATGTACATATTTTAGTGCCTAGTTTCTGATCAGAATCAGATCATGCTAGTATATAATAATAATAATAATAATAATAATAATAATAATAATAATAGTAATAATAATAATAATAATAATAATAATAATAATAATAATAATAATAATAATAATAATAA
>NC_069002.1:2027741-2029714 GCF_001194135.2 Octopus bimaculoides | reverse complement strand
TATATATATATATGTGTGTGTGTGTGTGTGTATGTGTGTGTGTCTATATGTATGTGTGGGTGTGTGTGTGTGTATATATAATGCTTGTGCCATTCCCATTTTCCTATATTTTCCCGTCTCTCTCTCTTTCTCTCTTTTTCTCCAATTACAATATTTCTTTTGAATACAAGTTTGTGCTTCTCTTTACATGATATCCTTCTACGCTTCAACCACTTGATGTACATACACCATTCAGCACACACACACACACACACACACACACGCGCGTAGACACGCTTGCACACAACAAGCGCATTTGCATAAACCCACTCGTTCACTCTTGTAGGATATCTGATTCTCTCTCTGCATCAAACACTGTTCTCGTTCTTCCTCTCTTTCCCTCCCATTCTCCTCCTCTCCGCTTCCTTCTTACACATTTCATTGTCCTGCACTGATACACGTTTGTCTTTCTTCCTTTGACCAATTACTGCATTTCGTTTGTAATACAAACACACCTGTACACATACATTCACACACACATATATTAGCACACAAACACACTAATACACATATGTAGATGCACACTCCAATACACACACACATATGTATACAGCAGCTTGAGTATCGTACTGGAGGAGAAAACGGAGTGAAAACAACGGTTTTAAGAGCTGCTAGCAATGAAAGCTGTAGATTGCTACAACCCGACAGTAATTAGCGAAGCAAATCCACTATATTTTTATGATGAGCACAAGACATTAAATTCATCTTTACAACACCATCATGATTAAGTGCTCACTAGGCTTGATGAGAGCATAGGCCAAGCACACAAACATCTGGCCAACTAGCATGAATTGAGTTACGACAACTATTGCAATCAGTGAGAATAATACATTATTATACACATAGCTTGCACTACGGGTCATTCCCCTCAGCGTCTGTCAACTGGAATTAATCCAATGCCAGCACGTTACGACAGTATCGCTGCCTCCAATGGTGCAGAGCGGTTGTCATATCACTCAGAAATGCTCCGATTCATTTACCCCACACTTTAGCACATTCTCCTTTTTTCTCTCCGTATATATTCCTTTCTCTTTCACTTATCCATGCAACAATCTCATCCAACCAAACACAACAGCATTAATTTGTGTTGCTACGTTGATGAGAATAAGATCTTTTCGACCTCTTATGCACTGAGTTCAAATCCTGTGTTTTCGAGTGCCATCTCACTGCTCGGCACTTTGGGCATGCACTTCCTACTACAGCCCCGAGTCGAATAATGCCTCGTCAATAATATATATAGACGGAAAATGTGCAGAAGCACATTGTATATGTATGTATATGTGTATATATGTGAATAGGTGTGTGTAATTATGTATATGTATGGGTGTGTGCTTGTGTTTGTCCCTTCAAGCACTGGATAACGAGTATTCATTTGTGGACGTCCCCATGACTCGGGGATTTGGTAAAACAGGCCAATAGAATAAGTACCAGATTGCAAAATAACTATCAGCATCGTTTTGTTGGTGCGAAAACATGACCGGAGATCAATAACTCAGACAACTAAATGATAACACTTACTGGAATTGATGTAAAAAGCGATCCATTGTGGCCTCAATTTTCTGGAAATGTGCTGGTTTTAGAAACGATTATTATTACTAATATTACTCAGTATATCCACCTAAACCTACCGAAGCGGAATATTTGGCTTCATATTACCGAGGCTGTAGCATAAATTTTGTCCTCCTGTAATCCTTTCAGTAGACACAATAAATAATGGTAGCTACTACTGTCAATTAGCGGACAGTTCGTTTCACTGGCTGAGAATTTAATACAACCGAATAATATGTTTATCAGGTTAGGATATGAATTCATGCATGCATACATATATACGTACATACATACATACAGACAGACATACATACAGGCTCACATACATTCATAAACATACACACACACACATATATGTATATATGTATATATATATATATATATAT
>NC_069002.1:2022280-2023009 GCF_001194135.2 Octopus bimaculoides | reverse complement strand
TGGTGGTGGTGGTGGTGGTGGTGGTGGTGGTGATGGTGCTGCAGTGCAGTGGCGGTGACGATAATGATGATAATTCACAAAATCAATTGCTTTTGATTTTATCAATATTAACACTAACCACATATCTATGAAGTCATCTATTAAACTTGGCCTTTTTTTTTTTTACGTCTTCCTTGACAGATTATCGTTAACTTCTTTTCATCTATATCATATCTTTATTAACGTAGACACATAGGAAACCTCATTGAAGTTGTCGTCTGCCTTCTCCCACAAATAGAGCCGATTGTCTTTTTTTTTCCTCTCATTCTCTTTCTCAAATCGTTCTCTTTCTTCTACCAACTCCCTTGTCTGTCACCATTTCTGCTTGTCTTCTTGTCTTTGATCTATAACTGTCTCGATCTTATTTCTAAGCTTGTATCAATTTCTCTTAGTAAATTTTCTCCTTTTCTTTTCTTAATAGCATTTTCGTTGTGTCTCTAATTTATACATATATTTATACAGGATTATTTATGTGAATCTCTCTCCCTTTCTCTATTTCTCTTTGTCTTCTTCTTTCTGATTCACTCTTCCTGCCTCTCTCTTTCTACATTTTTCTCTCTCTCTCTTAATTTATATATAAGTATGTGCGTGCGTGTGTATATGTGTGTGTATGTGTGTGTGTATATGGGTATAACTCTTTATCTATTTTTCTTTATATAGAAAGAGATAGCAGATATATATATATATATA
>NC_069002.1:2020713-2021692 GCF_001194135.2 Octopus bimaculoides | reverse complement strand
ATATATATATATATATATATATATATATATATATATATATATACATGCATACATATGTGTGTATGTGTGTGTAGAACCATCTATATATATGGTTCCTAGTTCAATACCATTGCGTGGTATCTTCGGTAAAAGTCTTGTTATAGCTGCAGGTCGACTAAAGCCTTTCTGAATAGAAATGGTAGACCGAAACTGAAAGTTGGCCTTAGTATATGCGTATGTGTGGGTGTATGAATCGCTTATGTGTGTGTAGATATCTTTAGGTTTTGGATTATGCTGCCACCAACGCTTCAGAACAGGTGTTAGTTTGTTTATAACCCTGTAACTTAGCAGTTTTGTGAATATACGAACACACACACACGCACAAGAGTATTCAAATGGTGTGTAAAAATTACGACAGGTGTTTCAGTAGAATTTTAGTGATGTTATCATAGTTAACATTATAACATATAAGCCATCATCCTCAGGTTAAATTTTAAACCGGTAAGATGTCAAACAGGTAATATTTTATACATCGAACATGACGTATTCAATGTATTTAGATAAATGGGGTTTTTTAAGCATAACATTCGATTCATATGGAAATTAGAAAATATGACTTGAACAGGCATGCGAGACGCAAATAGCTATATTATTTAAATTAGTTTTTAGCTAATATTTGAGTTGAAAATGCACAAGAATGAAAGACATTGTGTAGCATTTAATTGACATGAAAGGTCGTCAAAACCAAGCAGATATTGTGTCAGTAAAGTGCGATTAACGGAGAAAAGGTTGAGAGCAACAAAAGCCATAAAACGGTCATCACGTTTACGTCTCATTTCATCCAAATAAGAACAGTAAGTACACACGTATTCACACTCACACTCCAAAGCATACAGATATATACACTTGCACACATATATATATGCATATATATATATATATATATATACACACACATATATATATATATATACACACATATATATATATGCACATATAT
>NC_069002.1:2016276-2018795 GCF_001194135.2 Octopus bimaculoides | reverse complement strand
GATGAAGTTCTTTGAAATATTAGTATTATCATTATTATTAATATTATTTTTTATTGCCTTCTTATTGTTAACATTATTAATATTTTTATATTCATTCTCTTGTATATATTGTTATTTTTCTACCGTTATTTGTTTTGTTACATATGAGAGATTTTTGTAGTCGTGTTATTATAGTTGTTGTCTGTTGTTGCTGTTGTTGTTGTTGTTGTTGTTCTTCTTCTTCTTCTTCTTCTTCTTCTTCTTCTTCTTCTTCTTCTTCTTCTTCTTCTTCTTCTTCTTCTTCTTCTTCTTCTTCTTCTTCTTGTGGTGGTGATGTTTTTTGTTATTCAGCGTTTTTTTTTGACGTTATTGTTACAATCCTCGTGTTTGATATGTTTGTGACGATATTGTTGTTACTGTTGTTGTTGTTTGGCCTTGACTTCGTTGTGGTCGTCCTTGTAACTGTTATTTTTGTTATGGCCGCCGTTATTATTGTAGCTGGTGTTGTTGCTGCTGCTGTTTAGTGTTTCATACATGCTTTATACTCAGATTTTTTTCCCGACGTCCCACTTGGACGTATTAATACTATTGTTGTTATTGTTGTTTCGTTTCCATATTTGTCACACGAGACCCTGGACCATATTCCTGCTGTCTCTATTATCATTGTTGTTATCGTTGCTATTGTGTTGCAGTTTTTCATGGTGGTTATTCGCCCTCATCTCCCATTGTTGTTGTGGCCACTTCCGTTCCACTCGTTGTTATAGTCTTTGTTATTGTTATTGTTATTGTATTTACAATGTTTTTAATAATATTGTTGTCATTGTGAACGGTTTTGCTGCTGTACTAATGCTTTTGTTGATTTCTTTGCAGTTGTTGTTCTTGTTGTTGTTGCTGCTGCTGCTGTTGCTGTTGCTGTTGTTGTTGTTGTTGTTGTTGTTGTTGTTGTTGTTGTTATTGTTGCTGTTGTTTATTGATTTATATTCTACTGTTATTTTTGTTAAATTCGCTGTTTTTGTTCATTGATTTTTCCGATCTTGTTCTTGTTGTTGATGTTGTTTTACCACCACCACCACCACCACCACCCCTACTACTAATTTTTTTATCGTCGACTTCTTCTTTTCAGCTTTCCTTGTTTTTGTTGCTGCTGTTGTTGCTCTTCTTCTTCTTCTTCTTCTTCTTCTTCTTCTTCTTCTTCTTCTTCTTCTTCTTCTTCTTCTTCTTCTTCTTCTTCTTCTTTTTCTTCTTCTTCTTCTTCTTCTTCTTCTTCTTCTTCCTCTTCTTCTTCTTCTTCCACTTCTTCCTCTTCTTCTTCTTCTTCTTCTTCCACTTCCACCTCTTCTTCTTCTTCTTCTTCTTCTTCTTCTTCTTCTTCTTCTTCTTCTTCTTCTTCTTCTTCTTCTTCATGCTGGCCTTCTGATTCGATTCTTTTTTTTTCTTTTTTTCTCTAATTACGTCCCTAGACACCGTCACGACCGTTTTTCTTTCGTTACCCTTCCTCTCGTTGCTCATACTCTCGCTCGTTCTTACAGTCTTCGTCATAGCTATTTATGTCATCGTCATTTTCTTATTAATTTTGTTATCCTTCTTATTGTTCTCGATTTCAATTTGCTTTTGCTTATGGTCATTGTCGGTGCTGTATGTACTTCACATCATTGTTGTTGTTTCATTTCATTTTTTTCTTATGAATTAATTTCCTAGTCACAGTTAATGTTATTGCTATTCCTATATTTTAAGTTATACGTTTTTGTTTCTTTGTTTTTCTTATTTCATTTTTTTTTTCTTAGGGAGGTTCTTATTGTTTGTGGTTTTTTAATATCAATTTCGTCTTACTCCCCATTAGTGTTGCTGTTCATCTTGTTTTAATATTGCTCTGCGAGTATTTGGTTTGTTTGTTTTTTTTGTTTGTCCTAAATATTTTGATGAATTTTTTTAACTAGTTTCATTCTAGTCATAGATTTTCTTTTTGTTTGTTATCATTATGATCATTATTATTATTTTTTAAGAGTTTCTCTTTTTTGTAGGGGTGAGTTATTTCCTTAATCTTAAATCTGTTATTTCTGTTCTACTTTATTTATTTCTTTTTAAATTTAATTTCGTCGCAGTAGGAAATATTGATGTTTTTTGTTGTATTTTATGTTGATATACATACATACATACTTACACGCACATGTATATGTGCGTGTATATTTATGTGTTTTGCGTGTATACATCTGTTCGTTGACTTTCTTCTTGTTATTCCTCATTTGCAAAGAGGTATTCTTGGCATCGCGATATGCTTCCATTGTTTCTATACTCTTAGAAAGAAAACAAAAGAAACATGTCTGCTGCGGAAAGATATATCGTGAATACATATACATACATTTGTGCATTCACGCATACATACTTACATACGTACGTACGTATATACACACATACACACACATATACATATATGCATGTATGTATGCATATGTCTGTCTGTATGTATGTATGTATGTATGTATGTAATTTATGTATGTATATATATATATATATATATATATATATATATATATATATAT
>NC_069002.1:2014101-2015947 GCF_001194135.2 Octopus bimaculoides | reverse complement strand
ATATATATCGTAGTCTTCATCGACACCCGTGGGACAGCCAAGCATAAGAAATAAATTCAAATATAATCACTTTTTCCGAGTTTCATAGCTTTAGTAACTCTCTCTCTCTCTCTCTCTCTCTCTCTCTCTCTCCTTCTCTCTCTCTCTCTTTCTCTGCTTTTCTTTCTGTTTCTCTCATTCTCTCTCTTGCTCTGGTTACTTAATATTTCATTAATCACCCTCTTCTGCTTCTTCCTCTCTCTCTGTTCTTTCAAAATTTATTTTCTTTCAACTTATTTCTCGCTTTATTCCGTTTATTCTCTTTCTTTCCACCCCTCTCCTCTTCGCTTTGGCATAATATACATACACACACACACACACACACACATACACACATACATACATACATGCCAACACATACAATTATATATGCGTACGAATGCGCGTGTGTATGTTTATGAGTGCCATCTACCTTTCTCTTCATATCTTCTGTTCTTTTTCGTGACATACGCATAGCCATGTCCTTCACTCACACAAACATTTAAACCTACACATACAGACATATTTATACGCAAAATTCTCACTCCTCTCTATTTCTCTCTCTCTCTCTCTATCTCTCTCTCTCTCTCTCTCTCTCTCTCTCTCTCTCTCTCTCTCTCTCTCTCTCTCTCTCTCTCTCTCTATCTTTCTTTCACACACACGCGCGCACATGCCCCCAAACATATTAAATATGCACAGTGATAACGGAAGCTCTAAATTCAGACATAGACGTCTCCATTTATTTTAAATGGAAATAGAATATTGACGCGACTCAAGAAACCAAATACAAAACCAAAATAAATAATATATATATAAAATACTACAAACCGAAGCATGAAGAAAAAAGTTTATGCAAGCTGCAATAGTCACATGTTGAGAATATTTGAAAATTTAATTTGAAGGTACGCAACAATTTGTATATCATTAGATTGTTCCCCTTGCAGCAAGATTAAAAGTAATCTTGCTGCTGAGAATGAAGGAGCTTCTATGTTGAAATTAAACATGCTAGAAATAGCAGTCGAATCTCATTCGAGTAACGCTTAACTGTTTTTAGAAAGCTAAGATTTATTTGCTCAAATGATGAGATGATCACGGAGAATCTGCATCCGACGAAATCTCTCTCCTCGAGAGCTATAATTTTTACTTTTAAACTCTCCGTATATTACACTGTCTGCCCACCTGACTCCTTGTATCAATTGCCGGCTGGATTAACTCCACATAAGAAAAGGTGTGAAGAAGAGTTGGTTACTACTGAAATGTTTTTGATCTATTTGTCTATTTTCTCTACAAGACCCACCAAGCTCCAGAAACTGACAATATTCTTTCATCACTAGAAATAAATCAGCGATACTGATGTTTAATTCTGAGCATAACATAATCATAATTAATCTTTTGATAATAATAATAATAATATTAATAATAATAATAATAATAATAATAATAATAATAATAATAATAATAATAATAATAATAATAATAATAATAATAATAATAATAATAAGAAGAAGAAGAAGAAGAAGAAGAAGAAGAAGAAGAAGAAGAAGAAGAAGAAAGGTTGACTATACCTTTCATCCTTTCGGAGTCGATAAATTAAGTACCAGTTGCATACTGGGATCGATAAAACTGATTCACCCCCCTCCCTCAAATTGCTGCCCTTGTGGCAAAATCTGAAACCATTATTATTATTATTATTATTATTGTCATTATTATAAGTTATACATAGGTATATGTATGGGTTCGTGTACCAATCTATAGGGATAGATACACACACATATAGATAAATACGTACGAACTCACACACACACACACACACACACACACACACACA
>NC_069002.1:2011785-2014067 GCF_001194135.2 Octopus bimaculoides | reverse complement strand
ATATATATATATATATATATATATATAAACCTTGCATGTAAAACAAATAACATGTCCTACAAGGAATTGCTAAGAGTAGAATACAAGCAAATGAGATAATGATCGGTTAAAACAATTAATTGGGTTACGTATACATATTTCCGTGTTTTCCTAGGTATACATCTGTACATGAGTTCGTATATGTAAGTATCCAGGTGTAATGCCGCACACAATTGTAGATACTAAAAGAGGAGGCAATTAAAAAGTCATTAATTCTATTCAGCTACTAAGTCGCTGGCACTAAGGTTGGTGTTCTTTTTATGTATACTGAAAATAAATGGCTACTACCAATAAAAACAGGATTTTATTTTAAATGTACGAACTACATCTGAAATATCGTTAATCAAATATAATTCGGATTAGGTATATTGTAATACAAAAATATATATATATTTGCAAAGAAACCTCTTCGGGGAAAGCTTAATGTTTCAGGTCAGCAGACGTAAAAACATACCAAATAAATTACGAAACATGAAACAGATACAAGGGAACAAACAAGAAAGCAAACACCAACTTATATAAGTGCGTATACGCGTAAATACATACACACATACACACACACACATACGTATATAAACACACACACATACATACATATGTGTTTGTATATATCTGTATATATATATATATATATATATATATATATATATATATATATATATATATATATATATATATATATATATATATATATATAAGTATATATTTATATACACACACACGTACATGTTTATATAAATATATATTTATCCCTCATTCTCTCTCTCTTTCTCTCTTTCAGTATATATATATATAATTATATATGTATGTATGTATTGTATATAACTATGTGTGTGTGTATAATTACATATGTACGAGAGGGCATGTACTTTTTTTTAATTGTGATTTGTTGTAAACGCTCTGTTTGCCATTTAAAATAATAAATAATGCAATTAATTGGTATAACGCAGTACGCCACATAATAAATGAGATAATTATTAATTTAAATAAAGAAAGCTCGACTTGTATATATGCACATGTATTACAGCGTCTGTGTGTGTACATGTGCGCATGTGTATCGCTGAATGTGGGCGTTTGCATGCGTCTGTCGTACATAGATGTACATAAAATAAAGTAGTGAATTAAACAATCGTTATTATATTATAGTATATGAGGAGATTCGGTTTCAATTTCGCCATTTTATATTTTCTTATATCAATAGGCTGAAGCTAAAAGTTTATCAGCGATAAAAATCAATTTTTAAAGGCACACACGGTGTCAAAATCTCGAATGGACACATCATAGTTTGATCTGATAATAAAAGAAAGTTATCGTGAAAAGCATTCAATGTAAGGTTAGTGTGTTAGTTCAGCAAATGCGAAAGTATATTTATTAGATTATAAACATGAATCAAATCTTTATAAGTAGGGCAAATAATGAAAATAAACGTCCAATGATATTATTATTATTATTATTATCATTATTATTATTATTATTATTATTATTATCATTATCGTCATCATCATCATCATCATCATCATCATCATCATCATCATCATCATCATCATCATCATTATTATTACATCCGACCACCGAAGTTAAGCAACGTCAATCCTAGTGGTGAGTACTTAGATGTGTGACCGCATGGGAAATCCTGGGTACTATAAGCATGTCACTTTAAGTAAGAATGGTTAGCACCCCTGAATAATTGACTGACCCCCTCCTACCAAAAAGACTTTCAGTCCTCGAGCTTATAGTATTATTATTGTTGTTTTGTTGGTAAATAATATTTAAGTGATTGTTTTTCAGGGGTCATTGCTATTCGTTACACCTACCGTGGCGATAATATTGTTACTATCACAATTATTGTTATTGGCTTCGTCGCTAAACCTTCAATTACTACCGCCGGAGTTGTTACTGTTTATTTAATCTTATTTAAAAAAAATTTTCTTTAGTTTTAGTTCTTGTTGTTGTTAGTTTAAGAGGTGGTGTTGGGGCCGATGGTATTGTACTTGTGATTCGTATTCATGAAAGAGAGAGACATTTTAAAACCAAGTGTTGAATGAACTATACATTCAATCACCTTTCTTCGTTTAACATTTGATTTGTCTTTTATTTTCATTTCACATTCCTTACAAGAAACAAAACTAGTTCCAAGAAACAAAAATAGTTCCAATAATAAGAAAAGTTTTTTAAAAAAATTATCAAAGAGGAATGTTTACTTTTCTTTGATTCCATTGGATTTCTTTTATCTTCAAGGAAAT
>NC_069002.1:2008546-2010055 GCF_001194135.2 Octopus bimaculoides | reverse complement strand
ATATATATATATTTCTATGTATGTATGTATGTATGTATGTATGTATGTGAGTGTGTATACATATATAAATAAGGAGGAGTGTCACTCGTCCCCAGAGGTAAATCGATAGCTATTAATGTATTGATCAACGGAAACAAAGACAAATAGTTGTTAAGACTTTCTCAGTTAACATTTCCTTGTTTTTTTTCTACTTTACAATGGCCGCTCGTAGATTTTCGAAAGACCGAAAAAAAAAAGAAAAAAAGAAAAAAGAAAGAAAAAAGAAAGAAAAAAGAGAGAAGAATTTTAAAAAGTCACATGCGAAAGAAAAAAACCGTTAGAGTGAAAATGCTGAATAGCTAATATTGTTTAAAATCTTTAACTACCTATTGTTGTCACAGATATGGATGTGTATGTATGTGTCTGTGTGTGAGAGAGAGTGTGTATGTGTATGTGCGTGAGAGAGAGAGAACGTGTATATGTTTGCGTACGTGTGTATATTTGTGTTTGTGGGTATGTACATATGTATATATATAATAGATACATATAATAGATGCATATATAGAAAGAGAGAGAGAGAGACACACACACACACACTCTCATAAATAATAAATGCATATATATGCATAGATAGGCACACACACATATGAATGCAGGTATGTATATGTATGTGTACGTATGTGAGTGTATATGTCCTGTTAAATATGTCAGTAATTCATAAAGGGAAATGTACTCAATACATAGAGCTTCTGAGATAAAATACATCCATGTCTATCCATAAATGCCTGTTAATGTGTCCCCGGCTTACTCTGAGTTATGTAATATCCTGCTTCTGGCCGAATATAAAGCATTGGGTACAATGGCGTCCAAAGTTATTTGACGCCCGGCTTCTCTCCGGTGAAAAAATACGAAGTGACGTGTATATTAATAATTGCCAGCCTTGAAGTTGGGGATTTGATAAGCAGAACGAGAAGTGTTATCATGGGTTCAGGAACCGAACTCTCAACCTCACTATTATAAGCTTGACACTCCATGCACAACATTACACACACACACACACACACACACACACACACACACACACACACACATCATCGAAACGTTCCTGTACTCCCGATGTGGAACATGTTTCACTTCGTATCCAAGAGCAGTTTCTTCTTGGAGAAGATACGTGTAAACAACACTCGTATTCCAAGGGATGCAGACAGACAGCAAGACTCAGTATTTCGGCGTGATTGTTGTCTCTTCAGAAGTCATAGTAATATGATAGTTTATGTAGCTGAATTTGTAGCGTCAATTTAAATTCAATTATATTTGGTTCAGCTGTACTTCTGTTGCCATCATAGATTGATGTAAACCTGAGTCTTTTAACTTCAATATGCCTCTCTTGTAATCGGTTTGCACAAATAAATAAATTAATGTTATAACTGCAAGGATTTATTCTCATAATTTTTGTTCATATATATATATATATATGTGTGTGTGTGTGTGTGTGTGTGTGTGTGTGTGTGTGTGTGTGTGTGTGTGTGT
>NC_069002.1:2004680-2008536 GCF_001194135.2 Octopus bimaculoides | reverse complement strand
ATATATATATATATATATATATATATATATATATATGTTTACACTGAATTTGCGCAAATCATTCACTGATTTGCAATGAATCAAACTGACAAAGTTTTAAGCTAAAAGAGGACAAATATTCGCCTCTCGGCAGACTAATTTTCATTCCGTTCCTAATTATATATTTGTTATCTCATAACAACTGTTCTGTGTACAAGAATAGGTGTGCAAATGAATTTATGCTAGTGTTTGTGTTGGTGTGTATGGATAAATAGCATTATGTATATTAGTATGTATAAATATTATTTCGTAAACTATGCTGGCGTTTATGAACGGACGAATTATATGTGTATCCACATATGTACAGATGCATGCATCTGTGTGCGTATGTGTGTGAGTGTGTGTGTGCGCGTGTCTTATGCTGTATGCGTATATATATATATATGAATGTATGTATGTATGTATGTATGTATGATATATATATATGTGTGAGTGTATGTATATATATATGTATGTATGTATGTATGAACTCTCAGTCATACGCATATTTATTCACAAATTTTGTAAACAGATATGATTGATAGTTTTATAATTGCATATATCTGCATGATTTCAACCTCGAGAGAACGTAGGCTTCTTACAGGATACCGCGACCTTCTAGGAAAAGCGGGATAGCAACCTTCAAATTATAACTATAAAAGGTACCGACGCTTAGGATAATAATAGTTCAATGGCCGGAATAAAAATGCTGTGAGATCACGGTTGGAAGAACATTCACAAGTTCTTCTATTTGATCAAAAATATGCTGAAACCAAAATAGAAATTTGTTTTTGCTCTTTTTCCTGTTTTCTATCATTGGCCTGGAGTAAAACTGAAGTAAGCGCCTATAAGTATGCATTAGAATATAACTACTGTGTTTTCGGGTAAATCGTAACTCCAAATGAACCAGGGTTGGTCAGTGTCGGCAAAATTTAATTCCTGTTCCTAAAAAATAAATAGAGAAACTTTCTAGATGAAATATATCTCAAAAATTCACACCGGATCCCTTATCCAAAATTTGCCCTTCTATAAGGTTTAGTACACAAAAACCTTTTTCCTTAGATACGCGCTACTGAAATTGGGTTTTCTCTAAAACTCTCTCTTATATCCGAACGCATGTTATGCCATCAAATACGGTAATCAAATGAAAGAACAAAGGCATCGGACAGGTGATATATACCCTGGACGCAGATAGATTTTCTCGAATAATGCTGGAAAACGCGCCTGGACCGAAAGCATTGCTCCAAATAGAGAATGCTTTGAAGGTGATAAAAATGGAAACATGTAAAACTAAGTCAATAAAATGATATTGCAAAATTCTGGTTTCTTTTGGGTACCGCCTCGTATACTCTCCTATCGTACTTGATCACCAGTTGCTATGGTTTCACAACATTCTTATAGGCAGTGGTCATTAAAGGAAGAAAGACACTCAAGTTGTTACACTAGCTTTTTGATGATTTTCACGTCCCACAAATGTGCCATATGTAACCCGTCCATTGATATCGAACCAGGAATCACGTTGTAGCGAAGGGAATGCATTGGTCATGCGAGTGTAAATGCACCATTACTGGTAACAATTTAGGGAAGAAAAAAAAATGAAGTAGGAATCTTGTTATCGAATTTCTTAGCTAAAGCACTATACGTGCACCATTTTTGTAGAATATTAAATACACAAAAGAATCTCTTGTTTATTTTTCTTAAATAACGCAGATCTCTGATCGCAGATATAATGGATCCCTAAAACAGAAAAACTAGTCATTATCTTGAAGTATCCCTAGGAAATACAATAAAGGAAGATTTGTTCTTTTCTTCCTTTTCTGTCGTTTTTCGAGGAAAATAAACTCCCCCAATTTGATCGTTAATTTAGTTAGGAAAAGACAAAGAAATGAAGCTATTTATGGAAACAAAGATAAGGTGTTGGAGGCAAATCTATTTGATTATTGCGACGGTAGAAGGAGGCGGAGCCAGAGGGGTAGTAAGAGGAGGAGATAGTGTTGATGAAATCAACATCAAATCTGACTTCAATAGCATTGTTGTTTCTATCTCTCTTTCTGACTTAGCTTTCTTTTTTTTTTATCCTTCTCTGTTCTTTCATTGTTTCGTTTTGTCTTGTTTTTATTGTTATCCGCCATCTTTCGAATCTCACCCTTGGGCGAGGTCTTGTGCAGTAAATGTAAATAAACAAGTCAAAAAAATTGTATAGAATGAAATCAAGGAGATAAGGAATTCTCAAAAATAAAAAATGAACACACACACACACACACACATACTTACACACACTATATATATATATATATATATATATATATATCCATGCCTCACTCTATCTACCTTTCTCTCTACCTCTCTACTTCTCCTTCTCCCACACACACTCTTTCTCTTATTTGTGTGTGTGTGTGTGTGTGTGTGTGTATAGGTGTGTTGTTGACGCCATTAGAATTTATAAACTTTTGCCAGAGAGGGAAATGAATTCTTTTTGAAACAGCGGATCTCGAAGCACGCATAAAGCTATAAATATTGGGTTTCAATGCAAAAGAATACAACCCCCTCCCCCTCACACACACACACACACACATATATGGCTGGATGGATGGAGAGATGGATATCACCAGAAGTGCTAAATTAAACGACTCAATACAAATGTAGAGTATTTTTTATTACATTATAACCGGAATTCTCTCTTTTCCAGGACCCACAGTTATTTGTTACCGATCGTCAGTCGGTAAACCGAGTCAGATATATATTTTTGAAAACTGAGATGAAAATTTGAACAAAATTCTTATAATAACGTTCCTTCCGTTAAGAAACCTTTGTGAAAGTCACGTGCAAAAACATCTGCTTCAAGCTCACAAATTTCATTTCTGTTTCTCTTGGTAATATTATAAACATCTGAAACTTCATATGAGTGAAGTCATGAAACTGCATTGTGTCAGTTTGCCTTAAAGTAATGTTTTTAAGTAATGCTTTTAATTAATGTTTTTTTAAAAACCAATGGGTACGTGCAGATGTCTACACTTACAAATCCACTCTCATACACACACATCTATATTTAAATATATATATACACACACACAAAATTTAATATGCATGCATATACACATATACATATATACACATTAGCACACATAGACACACACTGAGATGTATTAAAATATATCAATAAAACAAACATTTTGAAACCAGCGGTTTTTGTTTTGTTTTGTTTTTCTGAAACAGAAATGAATTCAATTGTTTTAAATTGTGTCGTTTACGAAGTTTTTTAATTGAAAGACTATAAGGATAAGCTTTTTCTTTAATCTTTCATTTCATACTTCAAATAATATTGAAACCGACTATTTCGAAAGAAAAACAGGCTTGGCCAGCTAATGATTGAAAAGGAGCAAATTTGACGAGTGGAAATTGGAGCCTACCATTTATACTTTAAGGTATGGATAAGACATGTCGACACCAGTTTTCCACGGGAAATTCATTTTATAATTTTCTGAACAGAGGGAAGGAAAAGTTGGCCTCGGTTGAATTTGAACTCAAAAAGAATAGCTCCGTAACTAAAATACTGTCAAAGACATTATAGCGGCGGTTCTACTCATATTGAAAGATCAATCCAAGACACTGATAATGAAAACAACAACAGCGACGACGACGACGACGACGACGACAACAACAACAACAACAACAACAACAATAACAAAAGCAACAACAACAACACTTAGAGTAGAAGATTAAAGAAGGAAATCCGTATGATGGGAATAGAGGAAAGACTAGTGTGCAAAGGAAGATGAAATATTCCGAATCAAAGCTGAATAGAAGTAAGTAGACTATTTTCTTATCATTTCTCTCT
>NC_069002.1:1999084-2002263 GCF_001194135.2 Octopus bimaculoides | reverse complement strand
TATATATATATATATATATATATATATATGTATTTATATTTATATTTATATATACATAAAAATACTTATATATTTATATACACACATATGTATATTTCTATGCAGGTACCTATACATATATATTTATATATACACATGTATGTATACATATGTGTATATATATATTTATATTTATATGTATATATATGTGTGTGTATATACACACAAACACAGAGAAAGAGTGTGAGAGAGTGAGAAGGAGTGAGAGGGGGAGAGAGGGAAAGAAAGAAGTAGAGAGAAAAAGAGAAATGTAAGGTGTATGTGTGGGAAGAGGTTTTGAATAGTTGGATATTTTTACATATAAAATCTTTACAGTGTAATCGAAACTATTCTGGTTTACAGCGTTTATGTAATTCTCTGTAATTCTACGTTGTTGTGTTTTACTTATTTATTCATTCATTGTGGTTTTGGTATAAAACTAACTGTTTACGAGTAACTGTATGTATATATATATATATATATATATATATATATATATATATATATATATATGCCACCGTATGTGTTATTGTGGGAGTGTATCGTCCGTGCCTTTGTGTGAGCATGTGTGTATGTGCGTATATATGTATGTATTGTTTACGCCCATATGCACATGCCTATTTATATTATATGCACAATTACACACCTATATATACTAGTGAGTGTGTCTTCATATATACATAAGTAAATATCTGTATGTGTGTATGTATACATATATAAAGAAAGATAGAGAGGGCGAGAGAGCGTGGGACAGACAGTGAGAGATAATGATGCAAAGAGTACGTTTGCAATTATATATATATATATATATATATAGTAATATGTTTTGCAAACAACTTGCACATGCAAGTGCCACCAGTCTAGAACTCCGCATACCGGAGACCAGCAAGTGTATGGAGTTACCAAGAGAGAATGCACGCCGTTTCGGAGCTAACTCTCGACGGCATCAATGCGTACCGGCCACCCCACTCATTCAAATGAGGCCCCGCTTGCTAGATCAAGTGGTTATCAAATAAAGCATATATATATATGTATATATATTTATACATATATATATAGTAAGTTTATAGTAGTTTATAGTAGTGTATATATATATATATATATATATATATATATATATATATAAATAGATATATAAATGCATATAGACACATTTGTATGCAGGTACTTGACTTCTCTTTCTCTTTCTTTGATTTTAAAATAAAATAAACATACATCTCCTGTATTACGTCATACAACCAAGAATCTTGTCCTATTCTCATATATGTGCGTTGCAAGCAAAATCAAATTTTGCAATAACTCTTCGGGTTATTTATTTATCTACTTATTTGTTTCTCGTTGTGTTTTCTTTTAGTTTTACTTTTTACATTTACTTTATTTTAATTCTGTAACTTAACACACGTGTAGAGCTGCTGGATATTTCTGTACACAACTTTGTTTTCGATTTCATCCAATTTTTTAATTTGTTCGTGTGTGTGTGTGTGTGTGTGTATCGATCTCTGATATCTTTCAAGTTTCTTCCTCTAATTAAGCACTTTCAAAATCAGTGTGATAAATATATGTTCACTGAATTAGCGTGTAATATATAATAATTTTCGTTGTTTGTTTCTTCAAGTATTTTTCGAGTGTCTGTATGGATTTTTATGTAACGAGCGTATGTGTACGAGGGAACGTTTGCGAAGATGTACTGCGGTGAAGTTGAACTGAACAAATATCTACCGAGGAACGGTCGTGCGGTTGTAAATCTGTACGATAGATGATGAACACTTACCGAGGTGAAGATTTTTCTGTAGTTGTTTCTATCTTTTATCTTTCACTTGTTTCAGTCACTGAACTGCGGCGGTGCTGAGGCACAGCCCTCAAAAGACTAGTCGAGCAAAGCGATCCCAATGCGTGATTTACGAAAGATTTGGCTGCTATTTCTAGCAACTCGAGTTTTCACGTAGTTTCCTTTTTCTGGTTGTTCGTTTTAGGCTCGATGCCTTAAGAGGGGAAAAAAATCAATTGAAACTGTACAATGGGTTTTAGCTGTCACCTTTCATTTTTTTGGAGTGAATTATGCAACCATGTAGAGAAATGTGACGCCAGAAATGATTACGTCAATAGCAACAACAACAACAACAACAAAAATAAAGAAGAGCAACAAATTTCCAAGAGGAAGAACAGTGAAATATCAACAGAGAAAGTTTTCTGCATTTTGATAACAAATTAGTGCTATCGATAAATTTTGTGAAAGCTATGAATTGCAATAATGATGGTTTCAAATATCTGATTGAAATAATTTTGAAAAGTTGAAAGGTAACGAAGCCAAAAATTTAGTGAAAGTGTTCTCATTGGATGAGAGGTACGGGAATTAATTCTTCATGAAATATTTCTAATAGAAGAATAAAAGCAAATCAAAATACAAAGAAAAACAATAGCCCTTTAGAGAAAATAAAAATTAGAAGCCTTTGATTTAATTCCTGAAAACTTTCTTGTCAATCTTAAACGCAAAGACGATGCCATTTTCGTGCAAAATTTGCGAGAAACCTACCAAGTAATGAGCTGTCATCAGAACGACTCTGTCGTTAAATATTTATTTCTAGCGCTACTGCTTTCTTTCGTTTCTTTTTTCTTTTTCTTTTTGCTTCGCTTTTTCTTATACGTTTATAATTACATTTTTGGGTCCCTCTCAAAATTTGAAGAGGTTAGTTTTGAACATAAAGAGATTTCACGCTCAGGATTTTTTTGTTTTTGACATTTAAAAAATTATGTAGCAACTATTTTATGCAGATGTGATATGTGATTGCCGTTTCTGTCATAAAATGATCCACTAAAATGCCTTCCCAAATAAAGAGGCATTATTAAATCCTACATTCAACATCCAATTAAGCGGATCCAAGCCTAGCTTTAACAACTTTTTGCGTGGCACGGATGAGCAAACATTTTCTTCTTTTTGTTTCACTTGAGCCAGGACCGAGAATCTGAAGATATGATTGTGGATCTGTGCTGTAAACATATAATCCAAACGGTAAACATGTAGCAATTAAAATAAATTTAGTTTAGGCAAATAAACAATGAATTCGGGTGATTAGGGGATCACATATTTCATCCAAAAGTGTATAACTGCTCACAAGATCAATGCTTCCGTATTTAGTTCTTGCGCTATTATATACACACAC
>NC_069002.1:1997356-1999074 GCF_001194135.2 Octopus bimaculoides | reverse complement strand
ACACACACACACACGCACACACACACACACACACACACTCACACACATACACACACACATATTCAGTCATGTGGTACGGAAGCTTTCTACAATATCCTCCGGGAAACAAAGCTTTGTAAGTGAAATTGATAAACGGGAAAACCGTTTTCAAAAACGAACGAAACCCCTAATAAAGGATTATCCGAAATTCTGATTGGCTCATTTTTCTCAATATACAATATATGTACACCACTTCAGTTGTTGGCAGCAACATTATTTTAAGGAACACTATAATGATTAAAGATAAAGTTCATCAAGGCGAGATTTGAACTCAGAACCTTGAGAGCCGGACTGTATAAATAATACCGCAAGGTGCATTGTCCGATGCATTCGCAGTTATATTTTCAAAGTCACCCAAATAATTATTGTTTGGTATTCTGATTGAGAAAGAAATCTATGTCGTAAAACTTGAAGTTGCTAATATGTTTGGTTTTCGACACCCTAGATTAAAAATTAAACATTCTGCAAACTTCAAGTGTATAATCGGATTAACAAAACAGATTATTTCGATGTCTGTTATATTTGGTTTTGACATAAAGATATAGAAATTTATTTCTGCCAAATATTCGAATAAAAAGCAAGACATGTTCGCATAATTACTTCTACGTTATCTTGGCATTGCATCAACACTTAATCCGTCCTCATCATTCACCTGTAGACGACGATATACAAACATAAATACGTACATGCATATATATATGTGTGTGTGTGTGTGTGTGTGTGTGTGTGTGTGTGTGTGTATTTATTTATTTATATATGAAAGAATGAATGAATGCTTATGTGAAAGTATGTATATATAAATATGCGTATGTTTCTCTACATATATATACTTCTATGCATGCATGCATTTATGCGTGTAAATATGTGAATAAATGCTTATATGTATATACACACACATAAACATATATATATATATATATATATATATATATATATATACATACATTCATATATACATGTATGTGTACATATATATATATGTATATGTATGTATAGATGGATATATGTATACATACATATCTGTATATGTTGGGTGGAATCGTTCGTTTGAAAAGTAAATAGTATTACATATTAATCCGAAGAAATTTCATTCAATTGGTTTTTGTGTCGATGTACGTATCAACAGTTTTGAGAAGGAAAATCCTGTAATCATTTCAATTACATTTCTTTCATTTTGAAGCGATCACTTAATAATTTATGCCTAATGTTTTTTAGCTTGCGTCAGAAACTGACAAAGGAACTGTATCAAAATTTAAAAGTTCACTAGAAAAGATTTGGTCTGGTGGCGGCAAGTTGAAATAAGCTCATTTCTTTCGCTTCTGAGGAGATTACATTGGGAAAAATGTGATTTTTTCTCTATGCCCATGAATGAAACAGTTATATCTAGTGCTGAATGCGGTTCCATATAAATTATTGTGTATGGAATGCTGAAGGTCTGTCTTTTCATCTCTTCATAACGAAATATATTTGAAATGAAAGTGCTTTTTCTACATGTATCGCTAATGGAAACACAATTTCTGCTGGAGCAGGGTGCGTTTTATATAAATTTAATCTGAATCATGTGTGTGAGAGAGAGAGAGAGAGAGAGAGAGACAGACAGACAGACAGACAGACAGACAGACAGAGGAAACACGTGTAGGTCGTCGTAACCATGAAAATATGCTGTATGACATTGAAAA
>NC_069002.1:1994341-1996947 GCF_001194135.2 Octopus bimaculoides | reverse complement strand
ATATATATATATGGGTGCGTTTTTTCAATCGCACGTTTTCGGGTTCAAAGATAAATGTAAGCCTTTGTGTGATTGTATGCGTTAAAGAGGATCTGCACATCTTTTGCGATTGTCCATCATCTCGCTTTCTCTTTCTTTCCCTTTCTCTTTCTCTCTCTTTTTCCCCTTCTCTCACTTCCCCCTCTCTCACTTCCCCTCTCTCTCTCTCTCCCACCTTATATCTCTTTGTTGTCTGTATCTCGCATACACCTATACACATAAACATACACATGCACATGCACATGCACGCACACACACACACACACACATATACACACACATACCCTCACTTTATCTCATTTTCCTTGTTCCATCTGCAATATCAACACATCACTCACGAAAACCTGTGAGGAATTAATAGTTATATGATATTCCAGTGATCAACCGAAACCGTAATTAAATCCCTTTGCTGTCACAAATCTGTACGCAACAAGTAATCTGGATCTCCTCTTTCAGATTTTACTCTACTCCGTTTAAAATAATCACATTTCGATGCATTTCGTCGCATCAGATAAATATATTTTCTTTGTTCTTTCTCGAGGTGGAGAACCAAGTCCATGGTTACCGTGACAACCGGCACCAACTGTAGTAACAATACCACCACAATCAACAACCATAGCAAGAACACAAAACCAAGGAGGAAGTCACTACAGAGAAACAGCACTGAAGTCTCGTTAAAAGCACGATCCCATATGGTAAACAAGAAAGAGACATATTGGATAATTTAATGAAAAGTGCGAAACTATATCTTGTGGAAAGAGAAGACATGAACAGTAAGGACAACTTTTGTGAGGTACATAAAAAAAAAACACCTAAAAAATGTCTGAGTAACAATGTGAAATATAAGAAATCGATTAATCAAGGATCAGAACGGGTACAATTCCACACAGAAGCGTACTCTAAACAATCACCATGTGAGAGGTGCTTACTCCTCCCACCTAGAGTGCTTCGATGTGGTTCCACAACACGTTAGAACTATCAATCAAATCTCGCTCAAGTCCGACTGTATCGTCCCAGGAAAGAACAGGTTTTCTAAAAGATGGGCTGTTTGCAGCTTCAATGATTGATCTGCTCAATCAAGATTGACATAGGGTTGAAAGCTTTTAACACAACAGCAACATAGGGTAGTGAACTTGGAGTGTCGGAAATAACAATGAAAATTGCCAGACAATGAGTCAACATTCGGGTGGTTGTCAGTTTTTACCAGCAGGTCAAGTGAAGAACTGGAGGCCTTCCTCTTTGACTTAAAAATAACGATAATGAATAACAAATTAGGATAACTACGCTCATTAAGCAACCATTTTAAATGCCTGACCAATCAAACTTTCCTAAAATTAAGAGGAGACATACTGAAACGATGAAATTTATTGCCAAATAATAACAAAAACAAATTTTTCAGAAATAATAAAAAAAAACAGAACACAAAACAAAAGACAAAAATATCCAATGGCATTTCGTTCAACATTTTTATTTATTTGTTTTGTCTTTTTCAGACGGTTCCATTGTATGAGGTAATTACCAACTTCCATTATGCAGAGACGAGGTTGATAATGTATTTTTAATTTATTTTATTATAATTAATATTTTTTTTATTCCTTTGCTCTTTTATTATGATTTGATTTCTTTCAATAAATTATGTTTCTAAAATGAATAAGCAATAAACCACGATGTCAAGTGAAAGGAGTTTTATTTTACCATTTTCATCCTTTTACTTGTTTCACTCATTAGACTGTGGCCATGCTGGGGCACTGCCTTGAAGATTGTTTAGTTGATTGAATCGATCCCAATACTTTTTTTAAAAGCTTGGTATTTATGCCAAGCCGCTAGGTTACGAGGACGTAAACACACCAGCACCGGTATGATTTGCTTTATTCAATCATTTATTTTGATGCCCTTCGAATACGAGAAGTTTTCATCAACGTGTACCATGCTACACAGGTATTCAAAAGAAGTCACCATATTAAACACTGTACTCTTAACCCGTATCTGAGGTGCATTGAATTGTTTTTAAAAAAATCGAGTTCTATATCAGATAAAGACACGAAATGCCTAAATATCACTGACTCCTGAAGTTCTCTATAGAAAAGGAAGCAGAGCTTATATCACATGTCCTCTGTGGATGCATTACACTTTCAAATTGTTACATGCTTGGACACGGGTATGGAATACTTGTATTTGACACCGATGTCTCCATCGGATTAGCGCTGTAATTTATGTCCAAAGCTGATTCAGCTGGGCTGAAGATGTATGTTTGATGACGACTCAACGGCAACGATGCGTTTGATAAGATTTTTGAAAAATATCTGTTCTCCGTTTGTCATAATAAAAAAAAATTCTATATAAAATCAGGGTTAACGCCATTTTCAGAACCCATAAAAGAAAAGCTTATGGATATATGTGTGTATATGTGTGTTTGTGAGTGTGTGTGTGGTGATGTAGGTGGTAATGTTATGTAAATACATATGTGTCCCACCTTATGTATGTGTATGATATATCAGATGTATATATACGTGTGTGCATGTATGTGTATATAAATAATTATGTACAAATTATATATATATATATAT
>NC_069002.1:1990859-1994078 GCF_001194135.2 Octopus bimaculoides | reverse complement strand
ATATATATATATATACTCTCAAATAATGATAAAGATCATTGAAATCGAAGAATATTATAATTATTAATAACAAACAAAAAAGCTTCTCTTTTTTTTTTCATCCATTAATGATGAGATTAATAGTCCGAAAAATCATAATCGTATTAACTTAGTTTGCATTATATATAATTATAAAATCGTTAATGAAGCTAAGTTAAATGGTTAATTTAAATTTCTTCTTCACTTTAATGTTCTGTTTATGCCTGCAGTCATTTTGGTACACCATCGAAGAGCTAGCGAAATAATTGTTAAATGAAGACGAAAAAGAAATGAAAATATGAATGCAAAACAATCAACATTAAACACTAAAAGTGAGTGGAAGGATGAGGTAAAAAATCGAAGTGATAGGTTAAACATTTTTTTCTTCTTTTTCCGGGATTATGTGTTTTTCTTTCATGCAGCTAATTGGCAGAGTCATTAGAGAGTTGGATATATTGCTTTGCGGTAATCGTCTCAGCTTTCTGCACCTCGAGTTCAAATCTCAACAATGTTTCATGGGTGGGTGAGCGATAAATAAAGTACCAGTTTCTTAACCTGGGTCAATTATTTTCTTTCCCTAAGCGCTACGCAGATAATTAGTACTTCCTTGTTACTTATTTTAATGATACCCGAAAGGATAACAGGAAAAGTTGGCGTCGGTGAAATTTTGAACACAGAACGCAAAGAGCTGGAAAGACATGAAATGTTGAGAGAGAGAAAAAAAGAATGAAAGAAATGAATAAAGAAGAAGAATGTATATAGATAGCAAAGTAGATAGATAGACAAGAAGAAAATAAGAAAAAATATCTAAAGAAGGAAACGTGAGAGAGAAAACAATGCAGAAAGAACGATATTATAAAGGAGAAACAACGAAAGAAAAGCACAAACGAAAACTGAAAAGCTGCCAGAGAAAATCATAAAAAGAGTTGGTGGACGGCTGGGAGAGAGAGGTAGAGAGAGAGAGAGAGAGAGGGAGAGAGAGAGAGAGAGAGAGAGAGAGAGAGAGAGGGGTAGAGAGAGAGAGAGAGACTATCAAAATTGTCTCCCTTTAATGATGATAGATGATCTAATGAGAGAGATAAAGGAATTAAGATGACTAGATAATTTTTTTCTCTCTCTCACACAACAGTAAAGAATTAATTGAAATACCAAAAATAGACACTGAATTCTAGCCACAAGATATAATTATATCATTTTAGTAAAGGTGAACACCACTTTGGCGAGCACAAGGCCCAAACTTTTTGGAGAGAGGGCCAGTCGATTAGATCGATCCAAGTACGCAACTGGTACTTAATTTATCGACCTCGAAAGGATGAAAGGCAAAGTCCACCTCGGCAGAATTTGAACTGTGTGTAGTGTGTTTATCTGGGTTTGTCCCCTATCACCGCTTGTCAACAGGTGTTGGTGTGTTTACATCCCATTAGCTAGCAGATCGGCAAAAGAGACTGATTGAATAAGTACCAGGCTTAATGAAATATACAAGTACTGGGTTCCATTCATTTGACTAAAAAACAATTCTTCAACGCGGTGCCCCAGCATGGCCGCATTTTCGTGGCTGAAACAAATAAAAGATAACTGCATTGAATTTTCACCCCCAGCACGGTTGGGTGAAAGTAAGGCTGATATTCAGCAAGGAATTCTTAGCAGGTTAAGCAATCGAGAAGAGAGGCTCTCATGGACTTGAGCATGCGCTGTGTAAACGTTGCAGTTTAGCCTCAAGTCGATTGATATTGAATAAACCTGAAACGAACGACATTTCAACAATAAGCCAATCCGTCTTTCCGCTAATCTATCGACTACAATATCCAATGTGCTTTTTTACAATTTTCAGGCAATAGGATAATGATTTTCAATGTGTCTGGCGCCATGGTGAGCTGGAGATTAATTAAAATGTTTCTACTGAGGTTCTTACTGAAAAAGTGTTTGGAAGTAAATATTTAAAATTCGCAAAACAAAACAAAACAAAAAATAATATACTGAACTGTATTCTTTTATTCTTTTACTTGTTTCAGACGCTTGACTGCAGCCATGTTGGAGCACCGCCTTTAGTCGAACACATCGACACGGGACTTATTCTTTGTAAGCTTAGTATTTATTCTAACGGTTTCTTATGCCGAACTGCTAAGTTATAGGCCGCAAACACACCACCAAACAGTTGTGGAGGAGCAAACTCAGATACACAAATACATACATATACATACATATATATACGACAGGCTTCTTCCACTTTCCATCTGCCAAATCCACTCACAAGGCATTGGTCGGCCCGAGACTATATTAGAAGACTCTTGCTTAAGGTGCCACGCAGGAGAACTGAAATTACGATACAAAGAGTCGTATCGTAATTTCAAGTGAGGCCTGTGGTATGGGTTAGTCTGCTGTGTGATGAAGCGTCGTCAGCGTAGAACTGAACAGTGGCTTCGTTTGGGAGAGTGCCGTAGGAGTTAGATGAAGAGGGGAGGAGAGTTGAGCCCATGTGGCGCAAAGGAGCGAAGAGAGAAGATTAATTCCTGTTCACAGCGATGACGGGAGTCCGGATGGTCCCCGTGCAAAGACAATCTGAACACAGATAGATGTTATATATAAAGGGCTTCACCACATCCAATCACAAGGTTTTAGTCGCGCTCATGTTATAGTGGAAGACACTTACCCAAGGTGACACGCAGAGGAAATAAACTAGGAATCATGTCGTTGGAAAGCAAACTTCTTACCATGCAGCTACACCTGGACTACGGTGAGCTTTCACAAAGATTCATCTTCTATTTCTAGCAAATCTTCTGACTGCGTGAACGCTTCCTCTAGATATGTGCCAGTAAGAAAGAGAGAGAGGTGGAGAAGGCGAAGATATATGCGTCTTGCATGTATATGTGTACACGTGATATATATAATTGTGTTTGTCTTTCTGTTAATGTGTGTAAATGTGTAAGTAATTTTAACTGAATATTGGAAATGTCGTGTGAGTGTTTGAAATTTAATGAACAAAACAGAATAGAAGAGAACATTTTTTTTTTAATTAAAATTAATAACTGAGATAATTATTTTATCGGTTTTGAATTATCTAGAAATTTTCTAAATTCCAGATAATTCGATATAAAACAATAAATGGCAAAAACATTGTTTAAATGTCAACGTAAATACAAAATACGCACGCACTAGCACATACGTTGCAATATATATATGTATATATATATATATATATAT
>NC_069002.1:1985774-1990363 GCF_001194135.2 Octopus bimaculoides | reverse complement strand
TATATATATATATATATATATATATATTATATAATATATAATAGTATGTATATATGTATGTATGTATTTATGTGTGTATGTATGTATCTATGTATGCATCTATGTATGCATCTATGTATGCGCGTGTATGTATACAAGTTTTCATTCATATGCGTGTACAGCTTCTATACATGAGTGTGGTTGTGTGTATGTGTGTGGCGGGGACTGAGTTTATGTACGTACGTATAAAACCAGAAAGAATGGAATAGAGACATCGACTTCGAATATTAGCAAAATCACACTTGTGGAACTGGTTAAAAAGCTCGCTCCAGTAGCGCTCTACGTCATGTCTCAGAGGTTACGCCCATCAACAGCGGTCGAAGCGTTTGGGATGGCAAAGTGTAGGGTTACGGTGGTATATAACATCCCTGGCTATCATAAGATTATTCTTGCATATATAATTGCAAGTTCAGGACATAACATCGTGGCACAATACGATAGAAACAGTAACTGACAAAGTCCCATTTTTGGCAATAGGGGAAAGCAGAAGATATAAGGCATAAGAGATATATGATCCAAGCTGAGATAGGCTTGAAACGTCAAATACTTTTCCATTCATCCTGAGCGTCACCTGCTTGTTGTAACCCATTTTTTATACCAAGACAAAATATGTACATGTTAACACTTCCAATCAGTTAAAATCAGAAGCCATGAGAACCATTGCATCAGGGCATTTATTATTATAATTTTAATTATATTACATGTAATATAGCATTAATGTAAACAGGCGCTGAATTTGTAATGAAATAGTGTGAAGTTTTGATTTCTCTATTCTATCTATTATCTTTCACGTGTATGAATAATGTCTTACGGAAAGACGTGGATAACGTGAAGTTATTTACCGTTTAATTAGATAATTAATTAATTACTAATCAGGTTAGATAGGCTATAGATTATATACGTATATCCATATATGTATTTAATTATTCATATAAATATATAGATAGATAGATATAAATGTAAATGAACACACCCACACACACATATATGTATATATGTATGTATGTATATGTACATATATACGTATGTACGTATGTACATATGTACGCATGTATATGTATATATGTACATAAATACATATATATATATATATACATACAGAGAGAGAGAGAGAGAGAGAGAGAGAGAGAGAGAGAGAGAGAGAGAGAGAGAGAGAGAGAGAGAGAGAGAGAGAGCTGTATATGCACTGCAAAGAATAAGGGCATGCAAGATATTTATGTGAGAAAGTTTAATTAAATACCTAAATTTGTAATAACAATAATAATAATAAATCATAATTGATTTATAATAAATTGGTAAAAATGACATTGTAGTCTTGAACACTTTAGTAATCTTATTAAGCCTTTAATTATAATCATGTTGGAAAATAATTAAGTGGTTGAATATATTTACTTATGTAGATTATAATTATGAAATAATCTAATCTAATCTAATTGTTTCAAAATTACTATAAAATTAATCCAATCAGCTACTAGCATGTAGTAATTTCCTTGTTATAATATAAATATCACAGCTTCTGCCCTTGAGAAATTCTTTAGTGTCACAACTTTTCAAAATTTCTCCTCATCCACAAGAGGGCGCTTTAGCTGTTGCTAAAGACCAGTTCTCTTGTAAAATTGTTAGAAATCTGTAGATAGATAAATAAATAGTATAAAGTACCCAATAAAGGCGCAGGAGTGGCTATATAGGCGCAGGATAGGCTGTGTGGTAAGAAGCCTGCTTCCCAACCACATAGTTCCGGGTTCAATCACTGCGTGGCACCTTGGGCAAGTGTCTTCTACTATAGCCTTGTGAGTGGATTTGGTGGACGGAAACTGAAAGAAGCCCGTCGTATATATTTTTGTGTTTGTGTTTGTCCTCCCCACCATCGTTTGACAACCAATGCTGGTATGTTTATGTCCTTCGTAACGTAGCGGTTCGGCAAAAGAGACCGATCCCATAAGTACTAGACTTACAAAGAATAAGTCCTGAAGTCGATTTGTTCGACTAAAGGAAATTATTTCTAGCAGATAAGTAGACCGTGTAAAATGATTGCTGGGTATCTTTTCGTGATAATATCCAAAAGTCTGATCGATTCAAGTGAAACAAAATCACTTCCAGGCTTCTTCAAAAGTAACAAAATCATGTCATTGGCTCTTAAAATAGATTCATGTTGTATATATAGAGAATCACATTCAAAAGTTGTTTATTGGATCAGTTCATATAAAGAATGAAAAGCCAGATGTAAGAATAGTATACAAAGAAAAGTAAAAGAACTGAATAATTTCATTCAAAAGATTTCATCAACTTTATGAAAAATAATATAAATGTTGCTTCATTTTCTTTCTTTCTTTTGTTTCTTTTTGTAACGGCATCAAAATCAGAAAATTTGAAATGTCAGAGCAACTTGGATACTGTCTACCAGATTCAACTGATTTTATATGTTGTTTCTAAAAGAACAAGGAGAATTATGAAGAAATTTATAAGAATTATTATGGATCGATTTTCGATTTCCCATAAGTGTTTCGTTTGCTACAGCTAGACAACTCAGGATATTTATTTTTGATTTATTACACCAATTGTTTGAAGAAATCTAATGAATTTCTGTTTTTAGATTTCCATTCAACCTAAAATTAATTAGTTGTTCCAGAGTTACGAAAGGAAGATGGTTTATTTCATTGTTGCCTTTCGAAGGTTGCTTGCATTTATTCACATTGTTAACATCATCACCTTTACCTTGAACAAAGTAAATAAAAATGCTATAATTCAAAATATCAGTCAGATATCCTAAAATCACAGTATAGAGATCTGTACAATGCCTAACGTTTTCATTTTTTCCTAGAATAATCGTACATCAATCTTGAGAACTAAAATTTTTAAAGTCATTCTGCTGTGAGATAAACAGTGATATCCCGTATAAAGTTTACCGATAGCGAATACTTAACTCATGTGTGTTGTTTAAGCGTGAGAAGCTGCAGTTTACCGCCCAGGAAAATATAATGGTAAAAGGTTTTAAAAAAAACTACAACACACTGTGAAATACGTACCTGCCGTTCTCGTGAACACTTTTGGGACGATTTGGTCACGCCTAGCTGTGGAGAATTCAATGTTCTTTTTAACAGTATGTCTTTTAAAAGTATTTTCCCGGACAATAAACTATAATTTCTGGCATTTAAATAATACACGTATTTTAGGTATGTGGCATCGGTAACGCTCAGTGAGCCTGCCTGGCCTAGTGGTTAAGGAGTTGCGCTCATGATTGTGATATCGTGGTTTCAATTTCTATACCGAGCGGTACCTTGTTTTCTTGAGCAAAATACTTGACCTTGTGTTACTCTGTCATCACTACGACACCTAACGCGTGGTACAGTGTGCACCTGTTCAGGCAACGTCAATTTAATGGAGGGAGCAAATATATTCCATCAATATAAATCATTTCTGCAGGTCGTTCAGCACGATATTACAGAACCGCCTTCATCTCATGAGAGACAATCATTAATGGTAATGTGTACATTATAGAAGTGCTTTTATTGCACAATTTGAATTTGTTCTGTATGAAGATGTTTATATCAAATTAATTTAATAAAATGTACCTGAAAGAATATAATAATCAAAATAAAACCTGTTTATCACGTTCAATTCTATAAGTTTAAATACTCGTAATTATATAATATTTGTTTTAAGTTAGGATTTACTTGCAGTAATAGTTTAAAACATAATTCAAATATATGTGAAAATAAGCTAAATTGAAATATATCTTAATTTCTCTTCGTCGATTAAGTCATAGGTGCTACCGTCATAACATAAAGAGTGTCATTGGATTTAACTGTCAGAGACTGTTACTTTTCAGGTCGATCCACAGTTGATCTCTCTGAGAGAAATGGTGGAGAATATCGACCAACACCAGTACCACCACCACTGTTACTTCATTTATTGACCCAGAAAGGATACGCGACAGATTACCCTTCGGTTGTATTTGAACACGAGGCACAGGCATTCAGTTTACATCTAATGTTTGTTTTTTGTAGTTGCAAAGTAAATCGTCAAAAACTTCGTTTATATTTTGCCAAAAAGAAAAATGAACATTAAAAGTTTTTTTACGTTTTTAAAATGAAATAAATAAGCAAATGATTAGAATATTTTTCAAGACTTGTAGCTTTGTAATTTTATTTTTTTAAAATAATTTAGATATCATTGCAGACATTAATCTTTACCTCACCCACATGAATTACTTTGTGTAACCTTGTGAATTACCTCACACATCCTCAGTTCTGCACGCATCTTACTTTGTAAGTTTCTGATATTTATTCATAATAAAATATTTATAATAATTTTTTTTAAATAACACACACATATATATATATATATGTATATATATATATATATATATATATATGAAAAAGTGTTAATATAATATATTTTATCAATTTATAATCAATTGATTCTCAGGTTTAAAATGTTATGAACGGTTGAAAATATGAAAAAAACAAATTCTTTTTATACCCTGGCTGAAAGTAATATTAGTACTACATTATTTATCGTTTATATTTATTTTATATATGAAATATAAA
>NC_069002.1:1984169-1985651 GCF_001194135.2 Octopus bimaculoides | reverse complement strand
TATATATATTACTCTCTGAATTTTTCACACTTCAGTTGACATAAATTTGTATATAAAATATAGTTTTGCTCTCGTAACCTTTCAAAGAAAAAGACGTCAACTGTTAATATTCTAACAAAAAAAAATTGGAATAACGTCACATTTATGTAACAAAATAAAATGAAAAATTATTCGGTAAAAATATCATTACAAGTATTAAGCAATAAAAGCGCCTCTTCGTTTAATGATTAAATACACATGAGTGAGACTGACACATGACTGTCGCTGGCACATGACTGAAGATCTGGAAAAAATATTTCTTTCTCGTATGCAAAATCCATTTAAAAAAACATTTTTACTTTCACCGTTTTACGAGTAAATTACTTCTGGTCTAAGGTTGCGAGTTGGTAGAATATTCCGATCATTAAAAAAAAATGCCATCCGCTATTTTTCCCAGCGCTCTCAGTTCGAACACAGTCGAGGTAATCTTTGCCTTTCATTTCTTTAAGATTCGATTTTTAAAGCATTACTGCTGTCGAGAGCAGTTGATCGGTGGAAATGCTCCAGCATTGTATTGGATCCATTTCTTGTATATCTATTTTGGTTCAGTGCATTCTGAGATCAAATCCCATCTTGTCACCAAATAAATAAATAAGTATGCTGTCTCACTTTTGTCATAAACTGGGGTCGATAAATATCAGTTTCAAATTTTGGCACAGGGTCAGCCATTTGTGGGGAGCAGTAAGTCGAGTCCACTGACGCCAGTGCTCATCTAGTACTTATTTTATCGAGCCCGAAAGGATGAAAGGCAAAGTCAACACCGGCGGAATTTGAACTTAGAACGAAAACACGGACGAAATATGGTTAAGCATTTTGCTCGGCGTGGTAACGATTCTACCAGCACGCCGCCTTTGGGGCCGATAAATATTAGACAGATAGACAGACAGACAGATAGCTAGATAGATAGATAAACAGGTAGATAGATAGATAGATAGATAGATAGATAGATAGATAGATAGATAGATAGATAGATAGATAGGAACTGTAAAATTTTGATTACAATTTCCATAGTATAGACAGCTTGGTTCTCTAAGCTCTGAATGTAAATTGATTCCACTCAGGGATGACTTTCAATATTTTCCACCCTCTGTGGGGGATAAAATAAATCGCTTTTTCATTCATAGTATCGCTTTCTTACGAAAAATTATCTCCATTTCTAGTAGCTTATATTGTTGTAGATTTTAATTCTTTATTGAAGACGTGTCATATTTCCAGATTTTATCACTAGAAAAAAAAAAATAGAACGGAAAAAGAATTAGTCTAAAGATGTTTTCTAAAAGATTCTGAAACCATTAAAAGTGAACTAAGAAAATATTAAACTAAATGAAAAAGAGAACAAAACACACAAAAAAAGATTATATAGTAGTATAAGTGTAGTTTTTCTTAACAAACAAACCAAAATAAAAAAGTTAACAAAATGTTATATATATATATATATATGTA
>NC_069002.1:1979343-1981522 GCF_001194135.2 Octopus bimaculoides | reverse complement strand
TATATATATAATTTCCTTCTCTGTACTTGTTTTTCCTAAGAGAACCTACTTTATATCAAATTTCTGTAAAATTCAATATCGATCTATTTCCACTAATGAGAATGCTAATTATCAGTTATCTTAGTTAGCATATTTTTCATTTAGTCTTGAAATTAGTCCTGAATTTATTACTGATACCTACTCCATCTTTTCTGAATGGCAGCATGGTGTTCAGAAACCTCAATAACCTTTATATGTTTAGTTAACCTTTCCTATGGGTGAGGTTAATATTTTTCTTTGTTTTTAATCTTTCTGAGTGCAATGTTGACTGGCAAATTCATAATGATGGCGATTTGATTTCTTCTGATAGGCGTTTGTATTTCAATGTAATTTACCATATTCTGTAGTCAGGAATTAAAATTTGATCTTTGTGTTAGCTTACACAGTGCCGTACATTTATTGAGAGGCAAGAGTTTGTAAATGTTGTTCAATATTGATCTTTGACATAATAATGTGGATAAGCGATAGTGTCTGGCCGGCGAAGATATATTTGCTTTTAGTTAATAGTTCAGTCGTTCATTATTCTAAGTTCAATCCGCGATCAGCTCTGCCTTTCCTCCGTTCGGAGTTGATAAATAAAATACCGGTCTTGTACCGGAGTCAGTTATTCTCTTTCTGTCTGTGTGATTCTCTTTCTGAAAGTATTCGGCTTTTGTCAGACTTAAGTAGAGATGCACTCCACCAATCCTAAAAAGCAAAAAAATAAATAAATAAATAAAACAAACAAAAGACAAAACATGATGTGTTGTATATGATGACGACGTCCTTGCGACTCCATCAAAGTGTTGAAAACCCACATCAAAGACAGGCAGTGATCTATATCGATTGAAATAAATAACTTTTGACATGAAATTTAAAGTCGGCCTCAAACAGAATTCGAACTCAGAACACAAAGTTACACAACTCTGAATTATAATCCTTTTTGTTATACGCAGAATTTGGTGGGAGGGGGTTTGTCGATTGTATCGACACCCGTACTCAGTTGGTACATTGACCCCGGTAAGGTAAAATGAAACAAAGCTAAGAACGCCGGAATTTGATCTCAGACCGTAAGGATGGATGAAATGATGAATAGTGTTTTGTCTGATGTGTTAAAAATGCTGCCAGCTCAACGCTTTTATACAAATGAGTATAATTACCCTTTCTAATAAAGGCACAAGGCCTGAAATTTTAGGGGTATGGGTTATTTCAATTACCTCGACTCCAGTGCTCAACTGATACTTAATTTATCAACCCTGAAAGGATAAAAGGCAAAATCGACCTCGGTGGAATTTGAACTCAGAACGTAACAACAGACGAAATAACTTTGAGCATTACACCCGCCGTGCAAACGATTCTGCCAGCTCACCGCCTTACAAATGAGTATAACAATGCAAGACACTGCTGTCAGCGGACGCTCTACTGATTCTTACTTCAATGATATCTTTAATACGTAACGATTCAAATAGCAGTAAGCTGGCTGAATCATTAGAGCGTCGAACAAAATGTCTAATGCTATTTGTTTACAGTTCTTCACGCTTTGAGTGTAAATTCCGCTAATACCGAGTTTACCACCTATTTATACGGGGTCGATATAATAAAGGTCGATCAAACACTGGGTCGATGTCATTGACGAGAGCGGTCCCGCCAAATCTGCGTTTTTGTGCCTGTGTAATAAATCAATACCAACTATATTGCTCTATATTTACGTATTCCTGTTCGTTGATTCTAAACACCAGATTTCCGACAAAATAATCTTTCAACTATAATTTATATTCGCTTGCTTGAAAATCTATATCGCCAAAGGCAAAATCAAACTAGGAAATATAAACTCGTAAATAGTGCTATCATGATGTCAAAATGCTATGATTGATTTAGCCAAAAATATATATTCTACTCTGAAAATAGATATCCTGTAAATTTCTTTATATACATTGACACACACACCCCACCACACACACATACACAAACGGTATTATAAGTGAGTGTGTGTGATTTATATATATTTTTTGCATGTACGCAAAATATGTGTGTGTAGGGTCCCTTTGATTTCCAGTACTTATTTTAAAGAACCAAGGGAAAGACTCTATCGCTGAAATTTAGATAACGATCAAAAAGAATACATACATACATATATATATGCATACACACATATATATAT
>NC_069002.1:1976858-1978670 GCF_001194135.2 Octopus bimaculoides | reverse complement strand
TATATATATATATATATACACACACACACATATATATATATATATATATATATATGTGTGTGTGTGTGTGTGTGTGTGTGTGTGTGTGTGTGTGTGTGTGTGTATTATATATACATACATACATATATATATGCATACACACATATATATATTTGATAGAATAAATACCAACCTTTGAAAAATTATGCACCTGGGCCGTTTTATTATTATATGCATATAAAGTGAATTCACACTACGAATTGGCATGCCAGAATTATGCAAATTAGATGGTAATTCATGATCTTAGCACTGAAGGTATCGATGGAGAGAAATCACTGTTGTTAGGTAATCCTGGGTAATCCACCCAATTCCAAGAATATCCAAATCAATTCAACTCCGAAGGAAGCTTAGAGTGAGTCGTAAAAACATAATAAAAACAGACGAATGACTTTTCTCACATTTATACAATTGATTCACTGGGAGTTCGTTTTTCGACGTAAGTATTCTACATTTAGTTAGATTAATACGTTACACAGCTCTCAACTCACCTGGCAACAAGGTAAGCAAGTAAACGTTAGTCTGTTGATTAATCAGCAGATCATCAGCAAGTGGAATTTCTAATCAGATTACCAATATTTAAGAAGTTTAAGATGGATATGTCTCCAAGGCGTCAATCAATCAAAAGAAGTAGATGGCGGAATAAGGCTTCTAAATATAAAGATAAAAGAATTAAGATGCTAAAGATGTCATTAAACCAAGCAAATTCGTCCGCAAAGACCAGCAGAGGAAGAACTTATCAGCAGATAACGGGAGTCAAGCAATATATTTGACCCTTTCGGGACTAGTGAAAAATGGAAGCGGAGGAAAGAAAGATATGGTGGGAGTGAAGGAAAAGAAATATAATAGAACCAAGTAAGATAAATGAAATACTAGAGACAAAAACAAATATAGGGAAAAACATAGAGAGAGAAATAGAGAAGATAGATAGAGAATTGGACGATACGATGAATGGGAAAGTGATTGTCATAAATGAACAAACAACCAAATGAATGTGTGATCGAAAATAATGAAATTTGCACGTGTAATAATCCATGCTTATTTAAAGGTATGTCTGCAAATTAGAAGAGTTTCTGAAATGAAAGAGGATGATGCAGTTATTATACAGTTAAAGTTAGAACTAAAATTAAAATTATAAATAATATATAACAAAATATTATATATACATACATACATACATACATACATACATACAAAAAAAAATTGTGGATTTAGCGATCAAGCATGGCGAATGGTTGGGTGAAAAAGGTTTGACAGGAGACGTGTGTATATATATATATATATATATATATATATATATATATAGGGAGGGAGGGAGAGAGAGAGAGAGAGAGAGAGAGAGAGAGAGAGAGAGAGAGAGAGAGAGAGCGACCGATAGAAAGGTAGATAGTTAGATAGATAGATATCTTTTTTATCTTTGTACTTGTTTCAGTCCTTATATATAACCGGCTTCTTTTCAGTTTCCGTCTTCCAGCTTCATTTACAAGGTTTTTGTCAGCCAAGAGCCATAGCAGAAGACACTTGCCCGAGGTGCTACTCAGTGCGATTGAACCAGGAATCATGTTGCTGGGAAGCAAGCTTCTTACTTTACGCAGCTCACGCAAACATAAACATAAACAAATGACCCGTTACACACACACGCATATATATGTAACATAAACATGTATACATATAATGTTCAGACGCACAGAAATGTACAAACGCTCACATACACATACACACTCACACACACGCATATATATATGTATATATATATATATATATATATATATATAT
>NC_069002.1:1974834-1976195 GCF_001194135.2 Octopus bimaculoides | reverse complement strand
AAAGCTAATCGGATTTTCGTTGAGGCTCATTGTCTACGCCTGAATACCTTTCCTATCGCCAACATCCACTTGTTTCTAAGCAAGATAATATTTTCCATCAGCTTGGAGGCGAACTGGCAGAAACGTTAGCACGCCGGGCGCTATATTTAGCTGTGTTTCGTCTGTCTTTGTGTTCTGAGTTCAAATTCCGCCGGGGTCGACTTTACCTTTCATCCTTTCGGGATCGATAAATTAAATACCAGTTGCGTACTGGGGTCGATCTAATCGACTGACCCTCTCCCACAAAATTTCGGGCCTTGTGGCTAGAATAGAAAAGAATATTTTTCCATCAGCTTGACATGTTTTACACGGCAGACTAGAAACCAACTACTTCGCTTCTTTCATGATGGTGCTGTGTCCTTACAACCATCTCTGGGTGTCTAGACAACAGTAGAACTTCTTTAGTTTGTCTCTACTAAATCACTGATAAGGCATTAGTACGTCTGGACGTATAGTCGAAAATATTTGCCCGAGGTGCCGTGCACTGGAACAGAACCCAAGGCCATATGTTTGTGAAGCAAGCTTCTCTATTATAGATCCATGAACTTTGGTCGCCAGATCGTGAGGACGATTACAGGATCTGGCAGGGTGTTGTGTTCTTGAGCAAAACACTTCGTTTCACGTTGGTGGTCTAGTTCTGTGACTGGACCAGCTTGTTAAAGAATAGATCCACTGTTTACTACTCCATGTCTGCATGTTGTAAAAGGCGACTAGAAAATGGTTTACTTGGGATTTGCACTTCAACCACTTGAAACACTCAACAGGAATAACTACCCAGCCAAACCCATAGCTTGAAGAGCTGTCACATGAATTGTATGAAGGCGTCATCCGTCAGGAGTAGGAAATCACCAACAAATGCTGGATGCAGCGACGCACTGTTATAGTGCCTGGCCAAATACTACTACTACTACTACTACTATTAAACAGAATTAAATTAGAGCACAACCCCCATGACTTATAGTACTTACTGTACCGAACCTTGGAGTATAAAATCTCACAGACGAACCTTGCTGGATTTGAGATTAAAACCATTCTATTCGCAAGTCAATGTAGCAATATTTTTTCGTTTGCCGTCTTCCTGATTCTTCTATCTTCTCATACCCTCAGCTATATATAGGAATTATTGGTTCAAAGAAGAATAAAGTAATTGGGTTAAAACATTATGTCTGATTTTTTTTTTTTTTTTACATTGCCGATTGCTGAAAGTTCACCAATCAATCAATCACTCAATATATCTATATGGATGTGTGTGTGTGTGTGAGAATATGCGTGTGTGAGTGTGTGTGTGTGTGTGCCTTAGTTCCTGTATGAAGGTATGTATG